>NC_057802.1:220850125-220874126 GCF_018294505.1 Triticum aestivum
GAGTTTGTTGTCTGGTTAGAGAGCCCGGCCGGCAACTGGCTCCAACTTCCGCGCTTCTTCGCCGACGAACTGTCAGCCTCTGGTCCGGGCGGGCTCTGGCTGCAGGCGGACGGCTGCTACAGCAGGGCCTCTTGGGTTGCGGTCAAGACTTCCGCTGCGGGCAACATAGCCCTGGCCCGCGGCTGGCAGATGTTCGCCCGCACACGCGGCCTAGGCAAGCGGTGCACCCTCCACTTCAGGTACGATGGTGAATCGACCCTCTATGCGAGGGTGTTCGGGGAAGATGGTCGCCGCGCCGGGTGCTGCCCCGAGACGAACGACGGTGAGGAGGTGCTCGGCCTTGGCGATGGTCGCGATGAGGACGAGGGCGAGCCTGCCTTCGGCGGTGGCCGCGTCTCCTCCAGCTACGGCAGCTCTTCCTCCGGTGACAGCTCCAGCAGCGGTGGCTACGACCAGCCGCCGCGCCCGCTTCGAAGGAGGCAGCGGGTCATCTCGTCGTCGCGCCTCCGTGAAGTGCGAGGAGGGGTCTGGCTAGGCTCGGGGCGTCGCCAAGGGCCTGCCTCTGCGGATTGCTGCAACGCTGCTTTGCTTAGCTTTTTCTTTCTTTCCTGCATCTGAAACGAAACCAGTATGGGCCCAGAGGGGCGTGTATCAAACTGTGGTTCTTTGGTCAATGCACTGTGCGTGTCTTTCCCATGCCGTGTTGTTGTTTTGCGCAAAGATAACTTAACCTGGTGTGTTTGGGACGCCCTTTCCCTCACGTGGTGTCTGCGTTGCTCGGAAACTGCAAAATTTTTGTTAGGGGGTGCACTAAAGGATTTGCCGTCCACCCAAGCCTTTACTTGGCGCCTTGTATCGCGGTACCCGAGGGGCACGGATTTAGGAGAGATGTGCCAGCTTCCAGGCTCGAACGAGGGTGGCTCGCGAGAAGGCAAAGAGAAGAGAAATGCGCGCGAGGGCACCTGCCTAGCCCCCTCGCGAGGTATGCGAGAGAGAGAACATTAGCAAACTAGAGCCGAAAAAAGCGGTAAAAGGCTAGGGAACCAAATCAGCAATGAACACCAAGAGCAACTCTGATTAAGGAAAAGCGAGCCAACTACGGAAACCAAATGAAAAGCCGCGTCCGGCACCTAATCTAGTCTTCAAGTCTTCTCACCAGCGCGGAGCTAAGTGTTGTCCACTAGGCGTGGGAGGGAGCCCCAGGGCCTGAGGCCGGCGCTCCTGAGACTCTGGGGCGTGTACAGCCCCACTCATTATTACGTGAGAGTGTCACGGGCGGCGATTCTTCATAGGCACCGGGCCTTCTTCACAGGCTCTGGGCCTTTCTTCTCAGGCTCTGGGCCTTGCTTCATGGATAGAACTTCCGGAGGTGCTGGATGTTCCAGGCGTTCTAGATGGGTATCCCGTCCCGCGTCTCCAGGCGCGCTGCACCCGGCCTGGATACATGGACGACCCTGAACGGGCCCTCCCACATGGGCGAAAGCTTGTGCAGCCCTTCCCTGCAAAGGACCCGCCTCAGGATCAGGTCACCCACCTCGAGCGTCCTGGAGCGGATGTTGCAGCAGTGGTACCGCCGCAGCGCTTGTTGGTACCTTGCCACCCTCAATGCGGCTTCGCGTCGGCGTTCCTCCCCCAGTACGAGATCCATCCCCCGCATGGCGTCCTACTGCGTTTCGTCGAACGCCAGGACCCGCGCGGAGCGATGCTTGACCTCGTGAGGGAGGACTGCTTCGGCTCCCTAGACGAGGAAGAACGGAGTCTCGCCCGTTGGCTTGGTAGCGGTGGTACGGATGGACCACAACATGGACTGGAGTTCGTCGTGCCAGCCCCTGCCGCAGGCCTCCAGCTTCTTCTTGAAGGTCCTAGTCTGGAGACCCCTCAGGACCTCAGCGTTGGCGCGCTCGTCCTGATCATTGCTCCTGGGGTGGGCCACCGAAGCGTAGCAGATCTGCGTTCCAAGGTTAGCACAGTAGGTTTTGAAGAGGTTACTAGTAAACTGTGAGCCGTTATCTGTGATGATGCGGTTGGGGACCCCGAAGCGGCTCACGAGGCCCTTGATGAATTTGACAGCAGAGCCGGCTGGAATGGTACGAACGGCTTCCACTTCCGCCCACTTGGTGAACTTGTCGATGGCGACGTAGAGATAACGATAGCCCCCTGGCACTCGTGGGAACGGGCCTAAGATGTCCAGCCCCCAGACCGCGAATGGCCACGTGAGCGGAATGGTTTGGAGGCCCTGAGCGGGCTGATGGATTTGCTTGGCGTGGAATTGGCAAGCTTCGCGGGACTTCACCAGCTCGGCTGCATCGTTGAGTGCTGTAGGCCAATAGAATTCGCTGTGGAAGGCCTTGCCGACGAGGGTCCTTGACGATGAGTGATGTCCACAGTCCCCGCCGTGTATGTCAATCAGCAGCTCCCTTCCTTGATCACTGGAGATGCAGCGCAGCGTGACGTCGTTCGGCCGTTTCCTGTACAACTCGCCGTCTTGAATGCAGTATGACGTGGCCTGTCGGGCCACGCGCTCCGCGTCTTCTTCCTTCTCCGGCAGCGTCCCGTGCATCAGGTACTCCTTGAATTCCATAGTCCAGCACTCCTCCTGGGGCTCGAGCGCCAAGAGCAGCCGAGCTCCTGAGGTTGGGCCGCAAGCTAGGGCTCCCGTGGCCGGCGGCTGTGGGAGCTCCTCCCGAGGCTGAGTCATGCTTGAAAGAGGTGGCGTAGCTGATGGCTTGAAGAGCCGCTCTTCGAAGATGCTGGGCTCTTGCAGTTGCCGCTTGGATGCTCTCTTGGCGATGTCGTCGGCTTCCTTGTTGGTGCCCCGGGGCACGTGCTGCACCTCCAGGCCCGAGAACTGCTTTTCCATCTTGCGCACCTCCACAAGGTAGGCCTCCATGTGCTCATCCTTCGGCTCGTACACTTTGTTGGAGAAGTTGACGAGGAGCTGCGAGTCGCCCTTGACGGTAAGGCGCCTCACCCCCAGGGCCGCCGCAGCCTTCAGGCCTGCTATGAGGCCTTCGTATTCTGCGATATTGTTGGAGACCTTCTCGCCGTGCTGGAAGCAGAGTTGCACGGCGTAGTAAAGCTTGTCCTGAGTGGGCGAGATGAGCACTGCTCCAGCCCCCGCGCCCTAGTGCGCGAAGGCGCCATCGAAATGCATGACCCAGCCGTCCGGTGCCTCACTTCCTGGGGAGGTGGACCGGTCTTCTCCTTCCTCAAGAGCCGGGGCATCTGTCCATTCTGCCACAAAATTGGCGAGCGCGGCTCCCTTGATGACCCTGGTAGTGCTGAACTCCAGCTGGAATGCTTGCAGCTCGATGTTCCATTCAGCGACCCTTCCGGCTGAGTTTGGGCTCCTGAGTACCCTCTCCAATGGGTAAGATGAGACGACCTTGATGGGGTGGCCCTGGAAGTAGTGTCGCAACTTGCGCGAGGCCACCAAGAGTGTGAGCAGGAGCTTTTGCGGCATGGGGTAGCATGCCCTCGCGTCCCGTAGTACGGTGCTTGCGAAGTACACCGGGTGCTCGACGAGTGCTGGCACACTGTTGAGGCTCGGGTCCTGCGGAGATTGTGGCATAGCCTGAGGTGGAGGGTTTCCTGAGACCTGACCGTCCTCAGGAGCTTCTGCGATGTTGCCGTGCTGAGCTTGGTCTTCCGCCGCTGATGGCTCTGCTGCGCCTTCCTGACCCTGCGCTGCATCGGCTCTGGCTTGGTGCGGCACACCCCTGTCTTGGCGCTCCTCCCAAACCGCCACCAGCGCCGTGCTGGCGGAGTACGGGGTGGCAGCAAGGTAGAGTACCAGAGGCTCGAGAGGCCGTGGCGCCACCATCACCGGGGGGCTGGTGAGGTATTTCTTGAGGTCTTGGAAGGCCCGGTCGGCCTCCGGGGTCCACTCGAAGGGGCCCTTCTTCTTCATGAGCTTAAAGAAGGGTAAGGCGTGCTCACCTAGCTTGGAGATGAAACGCCCTAATGCGGTCACCCGCCCTGCCAGCTTTTGCATCTCCTTGAGGGTCTATGGTGGGCTCATGTCTTCGATGGCCTTGATCTTCTCCGGGTTCGCCTCGATCCCTCTGTGGGATACGAGGAACCCTAGTAGCTTGCCGGAGGGGACGCCAAACACGCACTTCTCCGGGTTAAGCCTCAAGTTCACCCGGCGCAAGCTCTCAAAGGTCTCCTCCAAGTCTTGAATCAACGTCCTCGCCTCGCGAGATTTGACCACTATGTCATCAACGTAGGCCTCTGTGTTCCTGCCGAGCTGCCGCCCCAAGGCGATGTGCATCAGCCGCTGAAAGGTTGCACCCGTGTTGCGAAGGCCGAAGGGCATGCAGGTGTAGCAGTACACCCCACATGGTGTCAGGAAGGTCGTCTTCTCCACATCCTCCACCGCCATCTTGATTTGATGGTATCCAGAGAACGCATCCAGGAAACATAGCAAGTCGCACTCGGCGATGGAGTCGACAATTTGATCGATGCGCGGAAGGGGGAACGGATCTTGGGGGCAAGCTTTGTTAAGGTTGGTGAAGTCGACGCACATCCGTTCCTTCCCACCTTTCTTCGGTACTACGACGGGGTTCGCCAGCCAATCAGGGTATCGAACTTCTCGAATGGTACCAGCCGCCTCCAGCTTGCGTGTCTCTTGGACGATGAAGGCCTGCTTCTCAGTGGACTGCCGTCTCGCCCGCTGCTTCACGGGGCGCATGTTGGGGCACACCCTTAGATGATGCTGGATCACCTCTCTCGGGACCCCTACCAGCTGATTGGGCTCCCACGCGAATATCTCCTTGTTTGCGCGCAGAAACCTCACCAAAGCTTCTTCTTGTCCCCGGTCCAGGCTGGTTCCTATGGTAAAGGTGGCTCCTGAAGACCCGTCCTCATCAACCGGCACCTGCTTGGTCTCCGCCTTGTCTTGGGTGAACAACTGCTTCTTCTTGGCGGGCGCGGTCTAATTGGCCTCGGGCGTACTAGCGCCGGCTGGCTGTGCTACTGCCGCGGTCTTGAAGGCGAGCCTGAGCACCGTCACTGCCTCCTTAGTGTCCCCCTTGATGGTGAGGACGCCCTTACTCCCTGGCATCTTCATGAGGTTGTAGGCCGGGTGAGTCGCCGCCATGAACTGAGCAAGAGCCGGGTACCCGAGTATGGCATTGTACGGGAGACCGATGCGGGCGATGTCGAAGTCCACCAGCTCAGTGCGGTAGTTGTCGCGCGTGCCGAAGGTGACGAGGAGGTGGATCCGCCCCAGAGAGTGGGCAGCTCCACCACCCACTCCCGAAAAAGGCTTGCTGAGGTTGAGCCGCTCGGGCGGCACGTGGAGGAGGCTGAAGGCTTCTACGGAGAGCAAGTTGAGGCCGGCACCGCCGTCGATGAGGGTCTTGGTGGCGGCCACGTTGCAGATGGTAGGCGGGCAGAGCATTGGGAGCATGCCCGAGCCGGCGGTGGAGCCGGGGTGGTCTTCTGAATCGAAGGTGAGGTCGGCCTCCGGCGCAGCCCAACCCGGCAGAGCCCCCGGGCGCTTGGAGGCTGCCCCAATCTGACGGAAGAAAGGCTTGACGTGGCGATTTGAAGGCGGTGCTTGAGAGCCACCCAGTAGCGCCGTGACTGCGTGGTGCGCGGGCACCGCGTAGCTCGCGGTGAAGAGGTCGCGGAGTTCCTCCTAGGACACCACCGTGGACCCCGGGAGGTTGAGCAGCCAGGCGCGTGGCTCGCCGGCGAGGGCCATGGGGAACCAGTTGGCCATGATGTTGACGTCGCCTCCGGCATCGAGGACGGCCTCCTCGTACGCCTGCAGGAACGGCGCCGGGTCTGCCGCACCGTCGTAACGCGGTGGCATCTCCGGCTTGAACTTGGCTGGCCACTGCACTCGCCGCAGGGCGGGGGCCAGGGCTTGGTACCCAGACTCCTTGCTGCTGGTGTCGGTCGCAGAGGCGGGTGGCGGCGCACCTGCCATGGGAGCGAAGCACAGCGGCATGGGGCGCAGGTTGGTGGAGAGGAGCTCCGGCGCACCCCTACCTGGCGCGCCGAATGTCGGATGTGGGGTTCCGGCAAACCCTTAAGGTTCGAACACTGGGGTGCGCGCGAAGTCTCTCTCTCCTATCGATCTACGCTCTAGCTCGCTAAGATCTCGCGGATGAACTCGACGAACTCGCAACACAGAAAGACACGGGGTTTATACTGGTTCGGGCCACCGTTGTGGTGTAATACCCTACTCCAGTGTTGTGGTGGTGGATTGCCTCTTGGGCTGATGATGAACAGTACAAGGGAAGAACAGCCTCCTGAGGTTGAGGTGTTCTTGTGCATGTGTAGTTGAGGATGATCTGAACCAGTTTTGGATCAGTTGCCTCCTACTGTGGTGGCTAGTCCTATTTATTGAGGCCCTGGTCCTCTTCCCAAATATCGAGCGGGAAGGGAGCCAACAACGGCGGGCAAATTTAAAGGGGGACAGCTAGTACAAGCTATCCTGACAAAAGCGGTCTTCGCCTGCGAAAAGCTCTGGGGTAACGCCGTCTTGGGCTCCACGATGACCTCCGCCTTGCCGTCCTCCTGGTCTTGGTCTCGTTGCACCAATATGGCAACCTTTGCCTGATGCCTCGGTACTCTTCGCCTGCGCTGGCCTCCTTAGCACCAAAGAAGAAATAAGGACGCTGCGCGCACCGGCACCTGCCTGGTACCGTTCGTCATGGCTCATGTCACGAGAGCCTCATGAGGTTTGCCTTGCCTTGATATCTCCGCTCCTCGTGAGCCTGCCTGGCTAGGCCACTCCAGAGGAGGTCTTGCGTCGTCCGCCTCGCGAGACTTGGACCCTCGCGAGGGTCTTGGGTGCCTTGTTGACGAAGATGGGCCGTACGGCCTGCTGCTTGGCCATGCCGTGGGCCGCAGGCAGGCAAGTCCGGGGACCCCCCGTTCCCAGAAGGCCGACATCCTCCTCTGATGTTTTCGGGGTATGTAGGTATATATAGGAGGAAGAAGTAGGTCGGTGGATCTACGAGGGGCCCACGAGGGTGGAGGGCGCGCCCAGGGGGTAGGCGCGCCCCCTACCTCGTGGCGTCCTTGTTGATTGCTTGACGTCCACTCCAAGTACCTGGATCACGTTTGTTCAGAAAATCACGTTCCCAAAGGTTTCATTCCGTTTGGACTCCGTTTGATATTCCTTTCCTTCGAAACACTGAAATAGGCAAAAAAACAGCAATTTGGGCTGGGCCTCCGGTTAATAGGTTAGTCCCAAAAATAATATAAAAGTGTATAATAAAGCACATTGAACATCCAAAACAGATAATACAATAGCATGGAACAATCAAAAATTATAGATACGTTGGAGACGTATCATATATCTTCGATGTTGAGGATGTGTTTCTGCGCATTCTAAAGGATTCTACTCAACATCCTTTCTGCGTCAAATTTTTCGCGCCATGGATTCAGAAAGTTATTGGTCATGCTATGCGCACCGAGTATGTGGTGAAAGTGAGTCACAAAAGCTTCATTCCTCCTGTTCGCGATACCCTACAAATCATCGAAGATATTTCTTTGGGCAAAGCGCCCGTGTCAAGCCCTCATGATTATCACAGGCAATTTGATGGGCCACGTCTCCCTCAGCGTGACCGACAAATTTTGCCTCAATCTCCATCACAACTCGAGGTGAGTTTGCGTACTCAACAACTGCTACTGCAGCACATCGCTAAGGATCGACGTGAAAAAGAACATATTGCCTCCGAGCTAAATGCTCTCAACAATCGAACGAGAATCACGCATCTAATTGCTGATGAAAACAAGAAGAGGCTCTGGAAATTGCTTCGCAAGTTATTTACCAAGAAACAACTCCTGGATGTCAATCTCCAAGAGATCTATGATTACATTGGCAAGGGCTTCAGTGTTGAAGATTTCCAAGATAGGAGTACCCCTCGTCTTCCTGTTCGTTAGCCAACTACTGATCTTCTGCATATCAAGCTTCACAAACTACTCGAAGAATCTACCTGCCGAAGGCAATGCGCTATCTCGTGTTCCTCATGTGGCTGCCCCCAATATGCCCTCGTCTTCTTAGACCCAAGTTTGTGACCCCTGAAGGAAAATCTGCTGCTGTTGAAGACGAAGTCGATCCAGTCACTTCCGAAGAAGAAATCACCTTGGAAAGTTCTTCTCGAGATGCCACCGAGTGATCCAAGCTCTATGTTTTTGCACTCATGTCATTCGTCATCTTTTTGACACTAGTTGAGAAAAAGGGGGAGGATTACATCGAGTCTCGATAGATTTACTTTCTGTGTTTCTTTGGTTTGATTTCGTGCAAGTTTGAACTTCTGGTCGAAACTTATATGCTCTAAGTTGTAAGACTTCTGTGCTATAATATTAATAACCCCGCCTGCGAAACTATTTCTCTCGAAGCATTTGTTTTCCAGGTGTAATTATTATCAGAAGTGTGAATGATTGCACTACAATCTCGATGGATTATATATCATCAGTGTGAGTCATTGACTCGAATGATTGAAATTTCCTCTATATACTTCGATATTTGCAGGAAAATTAATCACTTATCTTTATCCTTGCATACATTTAGGGGGGTCTATTTCATCATCGAGCAAAGTAACACTTATTCACTCTTGTTAAAATTACTTGTCACTTATCTATCTTCACTTCGATGATTATCTGTTTTGTCAACAACCGTCCAAATAGGGGGAGACTGTTGGTGCAATAATTTGCCTCCTTATGTTTTGGAGTTTGTTGACAGAAACAGTATGGGACTTATGTGTTTTCTAGTGCACACAGAGTAACAGGTCCCAGGAATCAAGAGGAGTTTGATTCAAATGAGGAAGATAATCCTCTGTGTGGCAGTGAAGGTTATCACCGAATATTATGATAATAAGAGTGAACCCTAAAAAATTGCTGACGTGAAGCAATTGGTTCGGTGCCTGTCCGAAGGAAGTGACTGCGTTCGAGAAGAATGAAGATGAAGTGATTATGTAGCATTTATTTTGTTGTTTCTCTTGTCTTTATTGAGACACATGACCATTTTACTGTTAAGAGAGGTGGAGTGTTCAAAACTTTGAATTTCTGATGCTAAAACCAAATCCTATGAAAGTTGCAAGAGAAATCTCTTTGTGTTCCTAGCAAATACTTGCCAGCAAGAGACTGTGATCTTCTTCGCTGCGGGAGATTTGTCTCTGACCGAGGAGTTAGCATTACTTGTTCCTCAAGTAATGTTACCGTAGCAACAAAAATCCGACCGTTGTGAATGTGTCGGTTGGCCATTGGCTGGACCGTGTGTCCAAAATGGTTGTTTCCCACCAGGGAAGGCTGCAGCTATAAATAGCCACCCCGTGCTGGTGTTGTCTGGCGGCTGCTCCATTAGATTGTGAGAAGATTGTTGAGCAACCCCCTCTCCTGAGTGATTTGAGTTTAAAATCCACCGAGAGAAAACCCTAGAGCCGAAAAATTAGATAGTGGTTCAGCATCACTCGAATCTAAGTCCAGTACGCTCGCCTATTACTCTTGAGAGCTGCAAACTCTCTAGACAGTTAGCTGTCAATTTCTTCAGAGACCAAGAGTAATTATGGTTCTCGAAGAAGAAGTCTGTAAAGGTTTGGAGATCGCCTCAAGTGTCTACCACGAGTGATCGGCATTGGTTAACGTCGAAGAGAATAGGGCGAAGAGAGTTTATCTTCCGTGTTAAGTCACAACCCCTCCAAGAAGACGTAGTCCTTGTGCAGAAGGACGAACTGGTCTACCAAATTCTTTGTTGCCATCGAGCACCACTGGTTACCTCTACTTCTCCTATTTACATTCGAAATGTATCTTTAATGCGATTTGTCTCGATGCATGCATTTAGTTTCCATTCGTTAGTTTGTATTCGCTCAATGCACTCTGTTTACATTCGCTCCGCTGCTGGGTTCCGAGAGTTTTGATATTTTTGAAAGTAATTTTAAAACTCCCATTCACCCCCCTATAGTAGACATACTTCGTTCCTACAGAGACGTGCGTGGTCGGCCCAGTCATCAGCAAGCCAGTGCCCAGCAACACTAGAATCTGCTCGACAAGATCGGATACCCGACAGCATTGCAGACTGCGGCAAGTCCACTAAATGTCTATTTGCCCCCGGCAACTAAGGGATGCTGCTGGGGGCGCCACGGCTAGGTTCCACCTCGTCTCCCCTGATGGGATTCCCGACGCATCAAGGTCCTTTGTACGCATTCCGTGCACAAAGGAAGAAGATCTTGGCGTGATAGGTTCCCTGGGGGAAGAAAGGAGAAAGGGCCATCCACTTATGGACAACGAAGATTGCAGTAAAAGGAAAAGATAAGTAGAAAAACTTCTCAGCTTCCTGTTCCTTAGTTTGCCTTTTGCGATTCCCTTCGCTCAAACCTGGTAATTGCATAAGGAACATGCACGCGAAGGAACCCCGCCGTGGTCATCTACGCCCTTGTCTGTTTCAAGTCCACTCAACAACTCAAGTGGCTACGTTGATAACGTTGAAGGGTGACTTGCCGGCGACAACACTGCCAGTAGGCTGCTAAGGATCCGTCCTCAAAAGTGCTCCCAACAAGTGGTTGGCCCTGGCAAGGCTCCAACATGCCTAGGGTGCTTGAATTATACAAAGACAAGAAACAGAGTAAAAGCGAAGGGATAGCATAAGTTCATACACCCACTTAAAAAGTAATATTACGTCCCGAGAATAGCAAAGACCTAACATAAGGTCTAATGTGTTCTTTTGTTTGGCAGCACAGCGACAAGCTTAGTTGGTATGGTCGCCCTGAACCCTTGGGACTTTGAGGACCTTGTCGGTGATAGGGCGACGATCTTGTCAATGCCGGAGACGTATGTGTTTGGTGGCAGCTTCTTGAAGGACTAGGACACGTCGATCCTTGGATTGCGATAGACCAGACTGACCAACACGGTGTAGCACGTCGCGGGCCAATTGCCGGGACTCATTGGCAAAGGCTTCATTCCTGTCATCATGGTACGTCTTCAGTGCTTCGATCTGGCCATCGAAGAACTTGGATAGTCTGGCACTGGCAACCTCGTGCTCCAAAGTAGGGAAGTTCCAACTCCTCATGTCCATGACTGCGAGCTAGGAACAGAGGCGCTCAGTGGTATCAACCAACTCCACAGTCAAGAGGGAGTACATCTTCTGCAGCTTGTCCAACGCGCCCTCAGCATCCTTCCGGAGTGTTTCTGCAGTAACAAGTTTCTCCGCCAAGGCCTTCTCTCGTGAGTTGGCGGAATCAAGGTTCTGCTCCAGTCCGGCAAGCTTGGATTTTAGATCCTAGATCACACAATCAGCAATGGCCAGTTCTTGGCTCTTGGATGAGAGTTGCGTCTGCAACTCCCCATGGTGTGAGATGCTTTCTGTGCCTCGGCCTTGAGGGCCTCAATATCCTTGCCGCTGGTGACGAGTTCTTCCTTCAATTTGCCGGTCTAGGCCTCCATTTCTGTCTTGGTAGTGGTAGCGGTTGTAGCCTTGTCAACAGCTTCTTTGAGCTTGGTAGCGTGCTCCGAAGCTTGTGCCTCCAAGGCCTTCTGGTGGTCATCCTCCAGCTTCTGGGTTCACTGCCTCATAAGCGATCCAATCTCGTCATCTTTGCTGCGGAGGGTAGCGACGAGGGCTTGCTCCCGGGAAGAGAGTTCTTTGGCTTTGGCGTTCAGCTGCATCTCGCACTCCATCAACTTGTTGTCATGAGTTGTTGCATTCTCCCCGGCAGCGGCCAACTTCTCCTCGTGGTTCCTAAGTTCGCGGGATCGATTGTTGTACCATGTGCGCAACTCTTCCGCCTTCTCCTTCAACTGTCGGTCAACCAAGCCCTGGGCCTTGCACTCTTCCTCAGTCTGCTTCCACCTCTTGCCATACCTTTCTTGCGCGTCCTTGAATCCGGCAGCCATAGCCTACAAAAACATGTAGTCCTCCTGCTCATTGGCAATATCTTCAGCATCTGTGGACCTCTGAGCCAGGGGGAGCATGATTCGAGCGACCTCTTTCTCAAAGTTCAGTTCTGTAGTGCCGGACGAGCTGGGAGCCCCAAGATTGGCTTGGAAGGTCACTATCTTAGTGCTGGTTGGCAGGATTGGCAGGGCCACTGACACCGACTACTCGGCAAGTACTGGCAGCGGATCGACTGTGTGCGCCATGTCTACGTCCATCTCGGCGGGCTCAGGCCGGTTGCCGGAGGCCTCCTCCTTTGCCACATGAACCTCCTAGAGGTTCCCATCAGTTTGCTCAGGGTTTTCTGCAGCGACAATCTTGGTGGCCTCTTCGGCGGCAGCTTGGTAATAACAGCTACCTCCACGAGCTGGTCGCCTCCCATAGGAGAAGTTGGGGATGAAAACTAATATATAAGACAAGAAGAAAGAATGAGGTTCAAATCACAGATGGAAACTAAGGAAATTTCTTATGGAAATGGCGCTGCGGCTATAGGATTACCCAGGTGTACTCGTTGGGAAGGGGCACCCCCTCCTCCGGCAACTTGTGTTGCCGGCGAACAGCCCTGACACTCTCCATCATCGGGGAAGCACCGGTGTGAACAATGTCGTTGGTGGAGGCCCTTGTCGGGGAAGTGCTCCTGGGAATGGTTGTTGATGGGGAACCCTTTGCGGAGTCTGCTCCTCAGTTCTCTTTGCCCTGGTGCTCCCCTCCTGCCTCCTTGCCATCACCAGAAGAGCGAGCCTCGATGATTATATCAGCCGGCTGAGGTGGTGGCACGTCTTGATGCAGGGCGCTGACCTGGGGGCTGATGGCCACGGTGTCATCCGCCGGGGTGTCCTGGACAACCCTTGACGGTGAACCATGGCCCGCCGATGCCTTAGCCCACTTCGTCCAGTGAATAAGTGGCTCTTCGTCTCTGAAACAACAAAGAGCCAGATCAGATTCGACAAATGAGATAAATTGAGACATGATGAGACGGGAAATTGCTTACTCTTTGTTAGTGGCCATCTTATTTACTAATGTAGCTTGTTTATTAGAAATTTGGCCTACTAAATTTTCAAGATGAGGAAACTGAGATTTCAAACCATAAAATTCCTTAGACTTATCATCGAGCTCTTTATTCATGTATTCCATGAAACTTTTCTGTTCCTTAAGCTCGTTTCTAAAGAAACTATTATGATCAAACTGTAAAGACATGAAGCTCCTAACCTTATTTTCAATTTCTTCCATCCTCCTAGAGGGAGGATCATAATTCTTTGGTTGAGCCATAGTGACAAAGCAAGCAATCCAACACACGAGCACACAAAAAGCAAGCGAAGAAGACGAACGGAAGAGGGGCGAAGGAAAGGCAAATCTTTTCGAAAAACGTTTTAGAAGTGGGGGAGAGGAAAACGAGAGGCGAATGGCGAATAATGTAATGCAAGAGATGAGAGTATATGATGGTTACTTGGTATGTCTCGACTTGGCGTAGATCTCCCCGGCAACGGCGCCAGAAATTGGCAAGTTGATGGGAGACAAATCTTGACTTGACTTGGCGTAAATCTCCCCGGCAACGGCGCTAGAAATTCTTCCTACTACTTCTTGAGCTTGCGTTGGTTTTTCCCTTGAAGAGGAAAGGGTGAAGCAGCAAAGTAGCACTACTGCAGGATGCTGCTAATGCGACACTACGATCAGAGACCCTTCGACGAAACTGTGTGCGATGCAATAATCGCAAACGATGGTGTAAAATAACCGTCAAAAAGGTGCAAACCGCGATGGAGGATGCATCAAACACGGTTCAGATTTTAGTTGCGTGTGTGATGTAGGGCATACAATTGATCGATATGAATTGTTTGCGATTATACAGAAAACAGAAATGGGCAGCCCTATCAATGTGTGTGCGATATACGGCATATAGTTTGCTCCGATGAATTGTTTGCAATGATCGAGGTGAACACAAACGATTCGGCGTAACAAGATGTGTGTGATACCCGGCAAACAGTTCGGTAATAAGAATTGTGTGCGATCATTATAGACAGCCCATACGAACATTTTTTCTGAATTGTGTGCTCGTCAGGGCACACATTTCAACAAACCAACCTGTGGGCGATAATGTAGAAGATCTCTGTCGAATACTTATTACTAACTGTCTGCGATGGGATTGACAGGATAAACAGAGATAACAAATTAATATGAGCGAATGGAAACAGAGATATGTACAGTCTGCTTAATTTAGTCCTTCTTCTTGTTGTTGTTGTTGTTGTTGTTGTTGGATGGCCCCGCAACATCGTCTTGGCGAGGACGCTTCCTGCTGCTGACGGTTGGCTTTTCATCGCCGCCTCCATCGTCATCGTCATTGTTGTGCTCCTCCTCCTCCTCCTTGTTCGACCATTCCTCCTCATCATCATCGTCGTCCTCTTCTCCGTCCTCCGACGGCTCCTCGTCCGTCTGGTTGTCGTCTGACGACTCCGGAGGCGGCGTCCCTTCCATGATCCGGATATAATCGAGGTCTGGGCTCGACGCCGGACTCATGGAAGACGAGCGGGATGATTCCGATGTTGACCTATCATCGAGTGCCAGACTGCTGGTCGAACTGTCGTTCTCGCTGTCGCTCAACATGGCTACAGAGTGTGTGCTAGTGTGTAGAGTGGCCTGCCAGTGATGATGAAGATGGTGGACACTTAAGCGGGGTATGCAGAGAAGAGGAGATGCCAATTGAAGCAGGGGTTGACGTATTATCTAACCGCTGATATAATCAACCGCAATTATTTGTTCCCAGTCGCTCCAAATTCCCCGGGTTGCGCATGACTCCTATTGGCCGGTTTAGTTTTTCAGGACAAATAGAAGGAATGAGTTTTGGGATTATGCACCGGTACCAGTACGAACGGAGTAGGACAGTTGGCAAGCAATACATTGAGCTCTTCTTATTGATAAAGCCAGTAATAATCAAACTACAAAGGAAAAGAAAAGAAGACAAAGGAAAATATGTGCACGAATCTTCGCGTAACATCAATGGCATAGGACCTAGATGTGCATTACTTAGAGCACATCTATATGTGCTTTAGCAATACTGTCAAACAAAACTCCTAATCATCATTGCAAACAGCGCATAGAACATGGCTAATGTGACAACCAGAACTACACATGCTAGTTCCTTCTTGTCTCTTGCTTTCATCTATTGCCTGTGATTGATTCTTTCTTGCTTCATCGTACTGATTGTACATTCCAGATCAGCCAGTTTCTTCTTCAGCTTTACGTTATCTTCTGCGAGTTTGGTGATAACACTCCAAGCCCTGCCATGCCATTCTTCATCCAGCCAGTTAACAAAGGCACAAGCCTCATATCCCTACCAATGTTAAATAGTATTCAGGATTAGAGGTGGCATTAACTGAAGTAAAATGATGAACTTAGCACTAACCTCTAAGGGGCAACTGAGAAACTGCTTGCCAATGTCGAATCCCTCCATGCATACACGTCGAGCGGGAGTGTGCCCATGCACACAACACAGCTTTTGGTACTTCTCGGTGGCGCAAAACTCGGAGTCAAACTCGTGTTGCGGGAGTCTGGAGTCATGCTCCGGATCCGGCGGCAGATCGCTTTCCTGTGGGGGAGGGGGTGTCATTCAGGACGGATTCAGCAAGGAGCTATACTTCGGACATGCTAAAAAAGATCGGGATAGATTGGAACCTGACAGGACGATTCGGATCCGTAGTACACCTGCCTTCTGATGACCTTAGGCAAGTGCTTGGCGGCGACCGCCGTTGTGGCAGCGATACGAGCAGGAGCAGCCGCACCAAAACCATCAACACCACTCCTCCGCATTCCCCAATGTCAGCGCCACGCGAGGGAATTTGGAGGCTATGTAAGGATTTGGGGGAAATGGGGAAACTGTGGGGATAAGCTAACGGTCGGGAACTACTTATGGCACTATATGTTGTGTACGGCACACTGTTTATACATGTCGTTTGTGTTAGGTATTACAACGTCACACACGATTTCTGAACCAAACCTCGTGAGAAGACAATGTAGGTTAGACACGGTTGTCGTTACATAACCGTATGTGATGTACTACCCTGTCCATATAATTGAGTTACAGTGATATCGTGCAAACAGCCGCTCTGCGGATATCCATCAAAAAAAATCCACTCTGCATATACAGATGGCGGCGGCGGCCTAGGCAGCGGCGACCAGAAAAGAGGTCAATCCTCGGCCGGTAGGCGGCGGCGGCGTCATAGGAGGTCAATCCTCGGTCTGCGGCGGGAGATAGGAGGAGCTCAACCATCGAGGTCGGCGGTGGCGTGATTCAAGCACATCCATCGCGGTCGATGGCGGGATAGTGGAGGTCGAACTTCAGGCGGCAGCCGCACTAAGCGTTGCTCCTCGACCCTGCTATCTCGGCGTGCCGCCGCATCGCGCTTCTCTGTCTGCTGGGTGGAGGTCGCCGCGCGGCTAATTAATTAAGGTATTCTTTTCGTGAGTGGCTTAATTAAGGTATTCAATTCCTAAGGGTAGTGTTGTACTAGTACTCTGCGCGTAAATTGACTAGCCATTAATTTTTGTCATTGCACGTCTGGATAACAACATGGACCGCCCTCAGTAATTATGAAAATAAAACCTTGTGATTTATGCACGCATCTTTGGGCAGCAGTTAATCCGTGTATTAATGTTGTTGCTTTGTTTTTAATTACCATTCGTGTGGTGCAAATGGAACGATCTCGATGGATGAAGAATCAGAAAACCGCAGATTTTATCAGTCACGTGACAGAGTTCATGAATTTGGCTGAAAGTACAAAGAGGAGAATTGGTGATGTGGATTACATCCTGTGTCCATGTACTGATTGTGCCAATATAGAGTCACCGGCCACAGGAGTTTGAATTGACACGTATCCTTTTGGAAACCATGATCCTTCATGTGAGATGCTCCGGTTTGGAGGGAGTGGTCATCAAAACATGTGCCAAACTTTACCAATTTTTTTCCACGAGGTCGTTGTAACGCCCACGATGCGGCTATATCTCCCACGTGTCGAGGCACGACTTAGAGGCATAACCGCATTGTGGTTTTGTCGCAAGAAGGGTCATCTTCACACAATCCCATGTAATGAACAAGAATGGGATAAAGAGTTGGCTTACAATCGCCACTTCACACAATACATAATAATTCATACATCAATCAGAGTACACACATAGGTCCGACTACGCAACCAAAAGAAAAGAAGACAACCCAACTGCTAGATCCCTGATCGTCCCGACCGGGCACCACTACTGATCAAAATGAAAAGAAACGACACAACGAACAAGATCTTCATCGAGCTCCCACTTGAGCTCGGTTGCGTCACCTGCACTGGTATCTTCGGCACCTGCAACTGTTTTGGAAGTATCTGTGAGTCACGAGGACTCAGCAATCTCACACCCGCGAGATCAAGACTATTTAAGCTTATAGGAAAGGATGGTGTAGTGAGGTGGAGCTGCAGCAAGCACTAAGCATATATGGTGGCTAACATACGCAAATAAGAGCGGGAAGAGGAGCAACGGAACGGTCGTCAACTAGTAATGATCAAGAAGTGATCCTGAACTCCTACTTACGTCAACCATAACCCAAAAGCCGTGTTCACTTCCTGGACTCTGCGGAAAAGATACCATCACGGCTACACACGCGGTTGATGCGTTTTAATTAGGGTCAAGTGTCAAGTTCTCTACAACCGGATATAACAAATTCCCATCTGCCACATAACCGCGGGCATGGCTTTCGAAAGATAATACCCTGCAGGGGTGTCCCAACTTAGCCCATTATAAGCTCTCACGGTCAACGAAGGATATTCCTTCTCCCGGGAAGACCCGATCAGTCTCGGAATCCCGGTTTACAAGACATTTCGACAATGGTAAAACAAGACCAGCAAAGCCGCCCGATGTGCCGACAAATCCCGATAGGAGCTGCACATATCTCGTTCTCAGGGCACACCGGATGAGCAAGACGTCGGGTTGGCATAGACCCTGGTTGCCCAGGGGGCGCCGGACATCGCTCGGTTTGGACCAGCACTCGAAGGAGAACTGGCTCGGGGGGTAAATAAAGATGACCCTTGAGTCTGCAGAACCCAAGGGAAAAAGGCTTAGGTAGGCGAATGGTAAAACCAAGGTTGGGCCTTGCTGGAGGAGTTTTATTCAAGGCGAACTGTCAAGGGGGTCCCATAAATCACCCAACCGCGTAAGGAACGCAAAATCAAGGAACATAACACCGGTATGACGGAAACTAGGGCGGCAAGAGTGGAACAAAACACCAGGCATAAGGCCGAGCCTTCCACCCTTTACCAAGTATATAGATGCATTAATTAAATAAGAGATATTGTGATATCCCAACATATCCATGTTCCAACATGGAACAAACTTAATCTTCACCTGCAACTAGCAACGTTATAAGAGGGGATGAGCAAAAGCGGTAACATAGCCAAACAACGGTTTGCTAGGAAGGGTGACAAAGGTTATAGGTTCATGGCAATTCGGGAGGCTTGATAAGCAAGTGGTAGGTAGCGCGACATAGCAATAGAGCGAACAACTAGCAAGCAAAGATAGAAGTGATTTCGAGGGTATGGTCATCTTGCCTGAGATCCCGCAAGGAAGAAGAACGAGTCCATGAAGAAGACAAGTGGACGTAGACGAACGAATCCTCACAACTCAGGAACAAAACTGAAGCTAACGAGAGAAGCAACCCGGAAAGAAACAAACAACATAGTAAACACACAATCATAAACATGGCATGATGCACAATCAAGTATGATGCATGTCCGGTTTAATGAGCATGGCATGGCAAAGTGCACAAACAATACTACAAATTAAATGGAGCTCAATATGCAACGAGTTGCGTATTGACGAAACACCACGTTCGAGTTATTTAGTTCGCTCTTGTTTATGTACACAACAATATTAAATGTTGTTAACCATGTAAAGAGGTGAAGCATAATAAAACTACACATCTAGGCAAGTTTAAATGAGGCCGGCACAACAAACAACAATTTTGGAAAATCCTCATGTGCATATTTTAGATTTGGTACTGTTCTGCCATAAACACAATTTTAATGTTGTTAAACAGCAAAATGAAGTGCACCATGTTAAACTAGGCATATTTCCAAGCAAGTTACATATATAGTTTATTTAAATCCGAGTTACGGTTAATTAGTTATGAAATAAACCTTTTTAACATGGCATTTGAGTAAAAATAAACAAACAGCATTTTTAAACATTTTAACATGGGATGAAAGTGGGATATTGTGAAACTAGATGAAATTCTAAGCATGTTACATATATGACATGCTTTATTTGGATGCATGGTTAAATAGTTATTAGCAGTTTAAAACAGGGGCATTTGGTCCCTCCGATTAAAATCGGACGATCGAGAAAATAATAGGTAGGGAGTCCAAATAAGAAAACGGAGATGTTTTGTAGATGTTAGGGGATGATCCGGACCCAACGGTAACAACAAACCGGGTCGGGTACGGGACAACTTTCGGACGCGCGGGAGGGGATCGCGGGCTAACGAAAGAGGTTAGTTGGTTTGACAAGAGGAAACCGAAAACACGGTTGGTCTCGGAACGGTCAACGAAGACAAGGGGGGGAACGCGGCAACTACGAACGAACGCAAGTTTTTAAAACATGACGGCAACGAAGTGCCGATGCAATGCAAATGATGCGATGATGAATGCAATACACAAATAAAACACAGCTGACTCGCCAAACAAGGAAGGCAATCGGAGCGTCGGTCTCGGGGCGTTACAGTCGTGAGAGCATGCCACGGGCACACATTGATTTTGATGATGTCCGAACTCCATCTGAATATCCTGTAATTAAAATACGAACTAGGCCTACGCTAGTGGCCGCACCTCACGGCCGAAATGTTTGAAACTTCTCCCCGCTTCCCGAACAAACGGATGAAAACTCACAAAGCGACGCACAAATGATCGGTACACCTTCTTTTCTAGGCTGATAGTAAGGGGGTATCATAGCTAGTATCGTGCATGCCAACTAGGCAATTTTGATGAGCTGTCATAGAATTAAATGAAGAAAGAGAGGGTTAAGTATCATATCATGAAACCGTATCATAATAAATGCTATGCTACTATGTGTCATGCATGACAATAAATAAAGTACCACATATGATACTACTCTATGATACTATGCATTGGACTAGCCACAGTGGGAGTAACTTCAGCAGTAACATCGAGTGCACCTCAACAAATTTGCTTATGTGGCAATGAGTTAATGAGGAGGTAGTTTGAGTAACTTTGCTAGTTAATGTATAACATCACATGTCCCAATGAAATATGAGTCTATAACCTAATAAATGAGGCTTTGCATGTTACCATACTTATGTTACTACCCACTATGAAAGGTAGTAACATAGTCTAGGGATATGTGTATGTTACTAGTGTATGTTACTCTCCATTGTGCCTAGTCTTAGAGCAAGTACAATAGAGTGACATAAGCAGGCTATAAGGAATATAATAATATATGTGCTTATTAGTTGGAGGAAATTAAGAGAAGAGGAGAGAGAAGAGGAGAGAGAAGAGAAGCGGGCTCTTGGTTAGCAGAGCGAGCTGTAACACGAGACCCAAGACACTTTGTGAGGATGTAAGGTGGGCCAACTATTGATAAGCTAGTACGTATTTAAAAGTTATTATTGTACATGCCAGCTAAGAGGTTGGTTGTATATGACATGGCAACTTCTTATAGCCGACCGTTGGTTGTATTATTAACCATGCTCTTAGTGAGGTAGCTAGTATATCATAGACTAGCTAGTATCATACTTCCTCCTTTCCGGTTTATAGGGCTCAATTCAAAAAATCTCACCAACCAAGGTAGATGGTGAGTGGTGAAATACTTTCTGTAGTTTGCAAAAACACCCAATTAATGTTTTTGGTTTCCTCAAAAAATTATGTTTATCAATGTATTAATTGCAATACATGCATGCATAAAGTACATGCATTGGTCAATTTTCTCTTAATACTTGCATGCAATGATTTAATGCACTTTGGAATCTGAACATGTGATGGGGAACAACCAAATTGAGCCTTATAAAATGGAAAAACTAAAATTTTGAGATAAGCCTATAAACCGGAAAGGAGGGAGTATATATGCATGATACTAGTATATGATCGGTAATACCTCCGTAATGCGCGCATGCATATTATCATAAGTTATTATCTTAGGTTGCCTTATTAATTTCCATGCATGACACAAAGTACTACAACATTAAATATGATATGGTATCATGATATGATACCACACCCTCTCTTTCCCCATTTAACTGTGTTCCACATCATCCAAAAAGTCTGGTTGGCATGCATGATACCGCTTGATACTCCCATATTACGACCAGCCTTAGGGTGGCCATAGTGTGGGTATCATAGCCGGTATCATGCACTCAGGAATAGCAAATATGATGATGTGGCAAAGAAGCAGTAACATAGGTAGATCTCGTAACATATATATATATATAATAAATGCTATACTACTTTGTGTCATGCATGGCCATAAATACGGTCATCTATGATATATACTACTCTATGATAGTATATATGCACTATGAAGGTACTTACGTAGTATCATACACTAGTATCATATGCATGATACTATATATAGTATATGATACTCCCCACTATATAAGGTTGGCCATATGTAGTGATATCATAGCCGACGATGTCATGCACTTAGAAATAGCAAGTATGCTGATGTGGCAAAGAATTAAATATATATAGAGAGGGTTAGAGTAACATATAGGTAGATACCGTATCATGTTAAATGCGATGCTAATTTGTACTTGCATGGCAATAAATATGATCTATGCTACTATACTCTATGTATTATACTATGTGCTATAATTAATTAAAGGTAGTATCATACACTAGTATTATATATATATATATATATACAGACGGTCTATTCTGCTAATATTAGCAGAATAACTATTCTGATAACACTTCCGCACTGCACACTCAACACGAGGGCACTGCATTATCAGTAGCAAAGATACTGCAAAACAGAGACTAGTGAACTTCGTGTTGAAAAAAAACTGCACGTGGTGTTTTTTGGGTACCTTTTTCGCTCTACTTTTTTAACCGTTTATCGAAACGACGCGTGTAATATACCATTGAGAAGCTATGGATTATGCACAACTTCGCCATATTGAACACTTTTCGAGATTCATCATGGTTTAAGAGCAGTTTCAAAAACGGTGCGACGCATGATGAGTGACAGCGAGCGTTTTTTTGCGATTTTTTCTAAACCGCTCGTCGGAAGGAAGCAAATGATACACCGTTGGAAAGGTATCGTCGTGGAGCATCTTTTTCATATCTATTATTTTCTCTAATTTGTTACGGTTTAAGAGCAGTTTTAAATTTAATAAATCGCGAAATTGTGTTTTTTCGAATTGTTTGCAATTTTCGATACTGTTTTTGCTTCAGTTTTTGAACCGTTTCTTGAAACGAAGCGTATGATACGCTGTTGGAAAGCTACGGATGAGGCGCAACTTTCATGTTTTGAAATGCTTTTGAGATTCCTTACGGTTTTTAGTTAATTTTAAAAATCGTGCGGCTAATGACGAGAGGCAGCGGCCGTTTTTCACGAAATTTTACAAACCGCTTGTCGAAATGATTCAAATCACACGCCGTTGGAAAGATATCGATGATGTGCAACTTTTTCATGTAGAACACTCGCTCTAATTCCTTACGGTTTAAGAGCAGTTTTAAAATTATCGAATTGCGGACACTCTGTTTTTCGCGACACCAAAATCGACGAGTGAACTTCATCCGACGGAAAACCGCACTACTTGGGACGGAAAACCGCACTTCATCAGATGGTCAAGTGAACTTCATGGTTTCTTGTGTCGGAAGTAAATTTTCTCACACGTGTTTCTATGAGTTTTTGTTGTCTTTTATTCAACTTTTTTTATGAACAAGTGTACCGCAAAGGTGAGGGCAAGTGAACCTCGACATATATCAAAATAAACCGCATTATTATCTTGTTGTTTCGCTATTTTTTTCACTTTTCATATTGGGCGCAAGTGAACGACATCACTCTCAAAAGTGAACGACATCCAAGAACCAAACGCACTGCAAGTGTTGATGTAGTCGAATGAATTTTGAAACACACGAAACAAATTGCACTTCATACATAGGGGTAATGAGCTGCTACACAAATTGAGTGAACTAACTTTTTTCAATCGTCCCACAAACAAAACAAGTTGCATTAGGAAAAGAAGTGAACCTCTCATGGGAATTTCATTTTCTCCTTTTTTTACAAAGTGAACCACACCACCTCTACAAAATGAACCACAACATTTCTCTCTCTCTCTCTCAAGATGATAGAACATGAAAAATTCAAAATTGCAGTGAACTCAAAATTGCACGCGAACATCCGTGCATGTAGTGCACTTTCTCCCCTTTTTTCCGTTTTCCTCCTGCAAAACAGTAAACTGAAGTACAACAGCAGCCAATAGTGTGCCACATCGTAGATTTGTTTAATTTCTTTTTAAGAGAGAACCACTGCTCCCTTACAAGCGTAAGGCATTATTTTTTTAGTATGCTGCATTTAGCCTATTTTCCTGTCACAAAAAAGTTATTTTTTAATTTCTTTCTTCATTGAGTGACCCGCCGAGATGTTATAATGAACTGCATCAGATTTTCAAACATCTTTTCACAAATATAATCCTGGTTTTCACGCAACAAACCTCAAACAGAGAAAAAGTGATTTGGACGCTAAATTTTTTGTGTGGCACCATGCATGTAACACCCTGAGAATCATGCTACAGTAACCCCCTGTGATTAAGCTAATCATATTGCTAAACAGGGCTAGATCACATTTGAACCACACCCTTGTCAAACTCCTAGTTCAAACTTCAATTAAATTTAAAAGTGGAAAATGAAAGTTTTCAAAAATTCAAACAAAAATGTTCAGTGGGTTCTAAATAATACACTGGTAATTATGGTGGAGAAATCACATTTTTATAAAATGTCTAAATACTTTTAAATGAAATAAAACAAAAAAGGAAATAAACAAATAAGAGAAAACAGAAAACAAAACAGTCAAAAGAAAAAAAGGAGCAGGCCTCCCCCCCACTGGACCCGCGGCCCAAACCCCCCC
>NC_057802.1:220874337-220880799 GCF_018294505.1 Triticum aestivum
GCCTTCTCCCCCGCCAGATCCCCCTCCCTCTCCCCTCCGTTCCCCTCTGCCCGAGCGCGCTAGCCGCCGTTCCCGTCGTTCACGCGGCCACCGTGCCCCACTCGCCACCTCGCCATGCCGTACGACGTCGCCGCCCTCGACTACATCCCCTCCGCCTCTCCGCCGAAGCTCGGAGCCACTGCATCGGCCTCCCCGAGCTCGCCTTCATCTTCGGACGCCGGCGACCCCCTTCTTCCCCGGCGACGACCTGCTGCTCCTAAGCACCCACGGGCCTTTCTTGCGCCGCGCGGTGAGCTCCTCTACCTCCTACCCCTCTCCGCTAGCTCGCTCGCGCTCCGTAGCTGCTTCCCCGCGCGCGCCCGAACGCCACGCCGCGGAGCTCGCCGCCGGCGTGTCTCCGGTGACCAAATGGTCACGGGCGTTGGCCCGCTAGTCCGACCGCACCGTGCCGCACCCACCTAGCTAGCTAGTTCGGCCGTTCGTGCGCTCTAGCGTAGCTTCCGTCGGGCACCCGTAGCACCTCGCCGCCGGCGAGCTTGTAGCGGTCGACCCCGTCCGTTCCAGCCCCTCCGACCACCGCCGTTGGACGCGCGACGTCGAGCCGCGTCGAACGCGCCCAGCCCCGCCCCCGCAAACCCACAGTGGGTGAAACCCGCGCCCCTCCCGCGCGCGCCGCCGTGCGTTTTGGTCGCCGGCGATACTCCGGCGCCGGCCGCCGATGTGGCACACCTGGGGCCACCCCTGGGTCACTGCCAGTGGCCCCCACGGGCCCAGTTGACTGGGTTGACCCAGTCAACTGCTGACTGGGCAGGCCCAGTAACTGACATGCGGGCCCCGCCGCAAAAAAAAGAAAAAGAAAAAGAAAATGTTTTATAAATAAAAATAATTAGTTTAATTAATCTCTCACTGACAGGTGGGCCCAGTAGTTAATTAACTAAAAAACTAATTAGTTTAATCCTCTGTTAACCCACTGTCTATGACAGGTGGGTCCCCCTTGTCAGTTTGACCAGTCAACCCGGACTGTTGACCGCTGACGTCACTCATACGTCATGCTGACGTCATATCCCTTTTTCTGTTAATTAAATAATTCCAGAAATTCAAATAAACTTTGAAAATTCATATCTTTTAAACCGTAACTCGGATGAAAATGTTTTCTATATGAAAGTTGCTCAGAACGACGAGACGAATCCAAATACGCGGTCCGTTCGTCCACCACACCTCCCTAACCTATCGAACTAGCAACTTTCCCCCTCCGGTCCGTTTGTCCGAAAGCGCGAAACATCGGGAATACCTCCCGGATGTCCCCCCCCTTCACCGGTACCACCTACTGTCGCGTTAGGGCACCCCTACCACCGCTCATTGTCATGTCACGCATCGTCATGCTTATGTTTGCATTGTATTTACTGTTTCTTCCCCCTCTTCTCTCCGGTAGACTACGAGACCGACACTGCTGCTGCCCAGTTCGACTACGGAGTCGACGACCCCTCCTACTTGCCAGAGCAACCAGGCAAGCCCCCCCCCCTTGATCACCAGATATCGCCTACTCTCCTCTATACTGCTTGCATTAGAGTAGTGTAGCATGTTACTGCTTTCGATATCCTATTCTGATGCATAGCCTACCCTTGCTACTACTGTTGATACCTTTACCTGCAATCCTACATGCTTAGTATAGGATGCTAGATTTCCATCAGTGGCCCTACATTCTTGTCCGTCTGCTGTGCTACACTATCGGGCCGTGATCACCTGGGCGGTGATCGCGGGTATATACTTATATACTATATACATGACACATGTGATGACTAAAGTCGGGTCGGCTCGTAGGAGTACCCGCAAGTGGATCTTTGTGGCGGAGCGACAGGGCAGGTTGAGACCGCCTAGGTAAGAGGTGGGCCTGGCCCTGGTCGGCGTTCGCGGATACTTAACACGCTTAACGAGATCTTGGTATTTGATCTGAGTCTGGCCATTTGGTCTATACGCACTAGCCATCTACGCGGGAGTAGTTATGGGTATCCCGACGTCGTGGTATCAGCCGAAGCTCTTTTGACGTCAGCGACTGAGTGGCGCGCGCCGTGTTGGACCGCTTTGACGTAACCGCCGTGATCGTTTGGGTTGCTAGGTCTGCTCGCGGCCGCGTTCGCAACGTGCAGGTGTGCATAGGGCGATGGGCCCAGACCCCTGCGCGCATAGGTTTAGACCGGCGTGCTGACCTCTCTGTTGAGCCTAGGTGGGGCTGTGACGTGTTGATCTTACGAGGCCGGGCATGACCCAGAAAAGTGTGTCCGGCCAATTGGGATCGAGCGTGTTGGGTTATGTGGTGCACCCCTGCAGGGAAGTTTATCTATTCGAATAGCCGTGTCCCTCGGTAAAAGGACGACCCGGAGTTGTACCTTGAGCTTATGACAACTAGAACTGGATACTGAATAAAATACACCCTTCCAAGTGCCAGATACATCCCGGTGATCGCTCTCTAACAGGGCGACGAGGAGGGGATCGCCGGGTAGGATTATGCTATGCGATGCTACTTGGAGGACTTCAATCTACTCTCTTCTACATGCTGCAAGATGGAGATGTCCAGAAGCGTAGTCTTCGACAGGACTAGCTATCCCCCTCTTATTCCGGCATTCTGCAGTTCAGTCCACTGATATGCCTCTTTACACATATACCCATGCATATGTAGTTTAGCTCCTTGCTTGCGAGTACTTTGGATGAGTACTCACGGTTGCTTTCCTCCCTCTTTTCCCCTTTCTATATCGGATTGTCGCAATCAGATGTTGGAGTTCAGGAGCCAGACGCCACCGTCGACGACGACACCTACGACACTGGAGGTGCCTACTACTACGTGCAGGCCGCTGACGACGACCAGGAGTAGTTAGGAGGTCCCAGGCAGGAGGCCTTGCCTTTTCGATCGTTGCTACTTTTGTGCTAGCCTTCTTAAGGCAAACTTGTTTAACTTATGTCTGTACTCAGATATTGTTGCTTCCGCTGACTCGTCTGTGATCGAGCACTTGTATTCGAGCCCTCGAGGCCCCTGGCTTGTATTATAATGCTTGTATGACTTATTTATGTTTTAGAGTTGTGTTGTGATATCTTCCCGTGAGTCCCTGATCGTGATCGTACACATTTGCGTGCATGATTAGTGTACGGTCAAATCGGGGGCGTCACAAGTTGGTATCAGAGCCGACTGCCTGTAGGAACCCCCCTTCCACACTCCTTGGCCGAAGTCGAGTCTAGACATTGCAAAACTTTTACTAACATGGCTGTGCGGCTTACGGGCCCACATCGCCATTGGGTGGTACTAGGATCTTTTACTCCTCGACCTTTACTCTGGGACTCTGAACTCTCTTCTACTCGGGTTAAACGAATTTACTAACTCTAACACTAGGATCCCGTGACCGCGTTCACCCCAAAGATGGATAAGCCATAGTTGTTTCTTAGAATAGTATTTTGAACAATGCACACACTGTCATTTGACTCCTTTGAAACGTCTTTGCTTTCAGATGGAACCCACGAGGCAGGTCGTTCGCCACACGATGGCCATTGGTGCCTCGGGATCACCTGCGGTGCTAGCTGAGATGATGACCTATCTGGGTTATCGCTGGCACCCTGAGTTCACCGTCTACGAGGAGTTCCAGGACTTAACCAGGAGCAGTACCGTGCCATCGTCCACCTCTACTCTCGGGAGTACGACTCCACTACTGTGCTGCACGCCGCACATGGTGTTGGTGTGACCATCGATATGGCTGTCCACGATGCAGCCTATGCTGCTCTGACACGTCTTCGTGGAGAGTATCAGGAGTTGGACACCTCCCCTTTCAGGCACATTGCTATCGCCTCTGATGTTGGTGCGGAGGGATACTACACTGCTGCCTACTCCACTGTCACCCGGGAGCCCTTCTACCATCAGCACCTGGTTCTGCATGCTGATGGGCTGGATCGAGCTAACCGAGCTCTTCGCCACGAGATGTACACCACCCGTCAGCACCTTTACCGTGCTCTGACGCTGCTGCACCCCTTTGTCCGATCTGGACAGGTACCGCGTGCTGCGATCTACCCAGCCAGGACCGTGATGCCCCACGGTGTTGGTTGGCCAGAGGTGGGAGGCTACTCTCCCGCACTTGGTTCTCTTCTGCCACCTGAGCGTCGGGCTCTACACCTGAGTATCCGCGGCCCCCAGTCTGCTGACGTGGAGAGCTATCCGTTGCCTCACTACCAGCTGTCGGGCTACGATTACCTCCACAGTACCTCTTGGGACTGATGTAGGCTTGATGGTAGTATTAGTTTCAGTCGTCGCGAGCCTGTGTGCCGCCTATGATGTTTAGTCCATGTACTGAACTCTATGTACTGAACTCTATGCATGACCCCTTTTGTAAACTATGCCGACTACTATGTAGTAGCTATCGTGCTCCTTTCAATTATGCATGTTTCATCATGAATGATTCTTGTCATTGCAAATTTTCTCAATGCTGAACTACCCCTGTTATATATTAGCAGGATGGTTAGACCAGGTGGTCGTGGTCGTGGTGGCGATGCCCCACCACCACCTGAGTACATGGCTGGTATGATCCAACAGTTCGAACTGAACCGCCAATTCATGGAAAATATGATGGCTCTGTTTCCTCGCCCCAATATGAACCAGCAGCCAGCCCAAGTGACTCTTCAAGATTTCATACGCCTCAACCCAACCATCTATCGCAGCTCAACTCAGCCTCTGGATGCTGATGACTGGCTCCGTGACATCACCTATGAGATGGAGTCTGCTGATGTAGCCCCTGCCAGCTATGTCAATTTTGCTTCCTTCTTCTTGAAGGGACCCGCAGCTCAATGGTGGGACAGCCACAGGCGTACTCTGCCAGCTGGAACAATCATCACCTGGCCAGACTTCCAAGCTGTTTTCCGTGCCCGCTTCATTCCTCAGGGAGTCATGGACCGGAAGAAGCGTGAGTTCCGCAACCTCACCCAAGGCAACAAAACTGTCGAAGCTTATCAGCGGGAGTTTCTGGACTTGTCCCGCTATGCTGAAGAAGACATTGCAACTGATGCACGCAGACAGGAGAAGTTCCGTGATGGCCTTCAAGCTGACATCAAGCTCGCACTTCTAGTGCATGACTTTGCTGATTTCACCACCTTGGTGAACAAGGCCATCAATGTTGAAACTGGTCTGCAGGAATACCAGAGCTCTCAGAGGCGCAACCGTGACACGGGCTCATCTTCGGGCTCGCCCTCCCAGAAGCGTAAGATATGGATCCCAAACAGCATGTATCGTCCAAATGCACCTGCTCCCAGGAAATCTTATGCTGCACCGCGTCTGCCTCCTCCACCATCTAAGCAGTCAAAGCTACCAGCTCCCCCACCTGGGGCTCCTGTTCCCACTCCCGATAATGGTCTGTGCTTCAAGTGTGGTCAACCGGGTCACTTTGCCAGGAACTGCTATCAGAACCAGAATCAACTGGCCCTTCCAGCAGCTGGCCGTGGTAACAACCAGCCCCGCAACAATAATGCTAAGTCTTATGGTCGTGCTCATGCCAACCACGTTGATCTCAGCGAAGCTCAAGACCAGCCTGCTACTGTGATGGGTACACTCCTCGTAAATTCAGTACCAGCATCCGTTTTATTTGATACAGGAGCATCCCATTCATTCATATCAGCAGAATTTGCATTCCTGCATGGCATTCATTACGAAGAGATAAACACTCCGCTAGTGGTACACACCCCTGCGGGCCAATGTCAAACCTCTATGGTTAGTCGCGATGTTACTGTTGAAATTGAAGGACTGGAATTTCTTGTCTCTCCCATCGTACTGAAGTCCTGTAGCATTGATCTCATTCTGGGAATGAATTGGTTAAAAGCGCATACTGCTTCAATCGTTTGCGCCACTAAGACCGTCCATCTGCTACACCCTTCAGATGAGATAGTTACTTACCAAGCCCATCTGGTGCAAAAT
Organism: Triticum aestivum; assembly: GCF_018294505.1. Taxonomy (NCBI): domain Eukaryota; kingdom Viridiplantae; phylum Streptophyta; class Magnoliopsida; order Poales; family Poaceae; genus Triticum; species Triticum aestivum. The sequence goes on from NC_057802.1 coordinate 220,880,279, forward strand.
GCCGAGGCAAGGCTCTATGCATTGAATGCATTGAACGCTGCACCACTCGAGGGCATTGAAAACATTCCCGTCGTGCGTGAATTCCTCGACGTCTTCCCTGAAGAACTTCCAGGGATTCCCCCTGCTAGAGCTGTCGAATTCATCATCGACTTGAAACCAGGCACCACTCCTATAGCCAAGCGACCCTACAAGATGCCGCCGCATGAACTCCTTGAGCTTAAGGAGGAAATCGACAAGTCTCTTCGCAAAGGATTCATTCGCCCAAGTTGCTCTCCTTGGGGAGCACCTTCTCTCTTTGTTAAGAAGAAGGACGGGACAAACCGGTTAGTTCAAGACTACCGTCCTATAAACCAAGCTACCATTCAGAATAAATACCCTCTTCCTCGGATCAATGATCTGTATGATCAACTGGCGGGTTCGTCAGTGTTCTCTAAGCTCGACTTGAGGTTGGGCTACCACCAGATCCGTGTTCGCGAAGAGGATATCCCAAAGACCGCCTTCGTGACTCGCTATGGTTCATA
>NC_057802.1:220885027-220900615 GCF_018294505.1 Triticum aestivum
GCCCGAACGCCACGCCGCGGAGCTCGCCGCCGGCGTGTCTCCGGTGACCAAATGGTCACGGGCGTTGGCCCGCTAGTCCGACCGCACCGTGCCGCACCCACCTAGCTAGCTAGTTCGGCCGTTCGCGCGCTCTAGCGTAGCTTCCGTCGGGCACCCGTAGCACCTCGCCGCCGGCGAGCTTGTAGCGGTCGACCCCGTCCGTTCCAGCCCCTCCGACCACCGCCGTTGGACGCGCGACGTCGAGCCGCGTCGAACGCGCCCAGCCCCGCCCCCGCAAACCCACAGTGGGTGAAACCCGCGCCCCTCCCGCGCGCGCCGCCGTGCGTTTTGGTCGCCGGCGATACTCCGGCGCCGGCCGCCGACGTGGCACACCTGGGGCCACCCCTGGGTCACTGCCAGTGGCCCCCACGGGCCCAGTTGACTGGGTTGACCCAGTCAACTACTGACTGGGCAGGCCCAGTCACTGACATGCGGGCCCCGCCGCAAAAAAAAAGAAAAAGAAAATGTTTTATAAATAAAAATAATTAGTTTAATTAATCTCTCACTGACAGGTGGGCCCAGTAGTTAATTAACTAAAAAACTAATTAGTTTAATCCTCTGTTAACCCACTGTCTATGACAGGTGGGTCCCCCTTGTCAGTTTGACCAGTCAACCCGGACTGTTGACCGCTGACGTCACTCATACGTCATGCTGACGTCATATCCCTTTTTCTGTTAATTAAATAATTCCAGAAATTCAAATAAACTTTGAAAATTCATATCTTTTAAACCGTAACTCGGATGAAAATGTTTTCTATATGAAAGTTGCTCAGAACGACGAGACGAATCCAAATACGCGGTCCGTTCGTCCACCATACCTCCCTAACCTATCGAACTAACAACTTTCCCCCTCCGGTCCGTCTGTCCGAAAGCGCGAAACATCGGGAATACCTCCCGGATGTCCCCCCCCTTCACCGGTACCACCTACTGTCGCGTTAGGGCACCCCTACCACCGCTCATTGTCATGTCACGCATCGTCATGCTTATGTTTGCATTGTATTTACTGTTTCTTCCCCCTCTTCTCTCCGGTAGACTACGAGACCGACACTGCTGCTGCCCAGTTCGACTACGGAGTCGACGACCCCTCCTACTTGCCAGAGCAACCAGGCAAGCCCCCCCCCTTGATCACCAGATATCGCCTACTCTCCTCTATACTGCTTGCATTAGAGTAGTGTAGCATGTTACTGCTTTCGATATCCTATTCTGATGCATAGCCTACCCTTGCTACTACTGTTGATACCTTTACCTGCAATCCTACATGCTTAGTATAGGATGCTAGATTTCCATCAGTGGCCCTACATTCTTGTCCGTCTGCTGTGCTACACTATCGGGCCGTGATCACCTGGGCGGTGATCGCGGGTATATACTTATATACTATATACATGACACATGTGATGACTAAAGTCGGGTCGGCTCGTAGGAGTACCCGCAAGTGGATCTTTGTGGCGGAGCGATAGGGCAGGTTGAGACCGCCTAGGTAAGAGGTGGGCCTGGCCCTGGTCGGCGTTCGCGGATACTTAACACGCTTAACGAGATCTTGGTATTTGATCTGAGTCTGGCCATTTGGTCTATACGCACTAGCCATCTACGCGGGAGTAGTTATGGGTATCCCGACGTCGTGGTATCAGCCGAAGCTCTTTTGACGTCAGCGACTGAGTGGCGCGCGCCGTGTTGGACCGCTTTGACGTAACCGCCGTGATCGTGTGGGTTGCTAGGTCTGCTCGCGGCCGCGTTCGCAACGTGCAGGTGTGCATAGGGCGATGGGCCCAGACCCCTGCGCGCATAGGTTTAGACCGGCGTGCTGACCTCTTTGTTGAGCCTAGGTGGGGCTGTGACGTGTTGATCTTACGAGGCCGGGCATGACCCAGAAAAGTGTGTCCGGCCAATTGGGATCGAGCGTGTTGGGTTATGTGGTGCACCCCTGCAGGGAAGTTTATATATTCGAATAGCCGTGTCCCTCGGTAAAAGGACGACCCGGAGTTGTACCTTGAGCTTATGACAACTAGAACTGGATACTGAATAAAATACACCCTTCCAAGTGCCAGATACATCCCGGTGATCGCTCTCTAACAGGGCGACGAGGAGGGGATCGCCGGGTAGGATTATGCTATGCGATGCTACTTGGAGGACTTCAATCTACTCTCTTCTACATGCTGCAAGATGGAGATGTCCAGAAGCGTAGTCTTCGACAGGACTAGCTATCCCCCTCTTATTCCGGCATTCTGCAGTTCAGTCCACTGATATGCCTCTTTACACATATACCCATGCATATGTAGTGTAGCTCCTTGCTTGCGAGTACTTTGGATGAGTACTCACGGTTGCTTTCCTCCCTCTTTTCCCCTTTCTATATCGGATTGTCGCAATCAGATGTTGGAGTTCAGGAGCCAGACGCCACCGTCGACGACGACACCTACGACACTGGAGGTGCCTACTACTACGTGCAGGCCGCTGACGACGACCAGGAGTAGTTAGGAGGTCCCAGGCAGGAGGCCTTGCCTTTTCGATCGTTGCTACTTTTGTGCTAGCCTTCTTAAGGCAAACTTGTTTAACTTATGTCTGTACTCAGATATTGTTGCTTCCGCTGACTCGTCTGTGATCGAGCACTTGTATTCGAGCCCTCGAGGCCCCTGGCTTGTATTATAATGCTTGTATGACTTATTTATGTTTTAGAGTTGTGTTGTGATATCTTCCCGTGAGTCCCTGATCGTGATCGTACACATTTGCGTGCATGATTAGTGTACGGTCAAATCGGGGGCGTCACAACGCAAAACAGAACTACGTGCTCACAACTTTGCGCTAGCCACGTGAATGGGCGCCACAATGCTGCACACCCATGGCCGCTATGCGCGATACTGAGCCGAACGAGTTGCAAGCAGTTGACGGAAGCCCCACCCGCGCACGATGTGTGGACTGCATGACTGCATGTGGGTGACGGCGAGCACGGGCGTCGTCGTGGCGCCGAACGTGGTAAAAGAGAAGTGGCTGGTGGTGAATCAGTTGCGGTGGAGCAACACGATGTCTCCTCTGCCCCGAGCGGTCGTCAATGCACCCCCGTCTACATTGCACGCCGGGGCTTAAACTGCACGCTGAGGAACCACACTGCAGCACGGTGGCGACTGAACCACTTCGAGGAGCAGGGGCAAACTGCACCAGATCGGTCCGCCATCGCCGCGGGGATGCGCCATGGAAGGAGGGCACCTTCTATCGTCCACTCCTCGGCAGTAAGGTCAATGCAGCAAAGGGAAGGGGCGTGTACCCAAATGCACTCGTCGTGCTTGCAGGAGGCCATCGGGGCGCGGTGTTGGGTGGCCGTTGCAGGCACGCTCCACGGCAGGTGAAGTCAAACAGGGGGGGGGGGGTTCTCACCTTCGACCGTAGGAGGAGGAACTAGAGAGGGAGTCACAGCAGAGGTGGTCGACGATGTGGACTTCAACCATCTGCAGCGATGTGGATTGGATCGGGGTGGACGACGCCGGTGGACTGCAACAAACGCTTTTGCGAGCTGCACACCACTGAGGCCATCTCGAGCTGCTCCGTCGTCGTGCTCTCCGTGGGCGGAGGAGGTGGTCGTTGGGGAGCACCAGGGGAGGGGCTGGGCGGCGTGGCGCATGGGGGTGGAGAAGAGCTCGGATCCGGCGCGGATCTGGCGCGGGATCCATGGATCTGTGGTCGTAGTCACTCAATCTAGTAGCGTCAGTCGGGGGCGGCGTGGAGGAAGGTTGGGCGCGCTGGTGCAGAGGAAAGGGAGCGGGACGCCGGGGGGACGGCCGCTCGGGATCCGATGCCTGCCGGAGCGCGGCTCGGGTGAGCCTGGAGGCGAGGCGCAGCCCCTCTGGCTGGCGGTGAAGGGAGGTGGGAGGAGGCAGCATTGGCGGGCCGTGGATGGAGGGGGTGAAGGTGGTGGGTGGCCGGTGGCGGCGCCTGGGAAGAAGGTGGTTGGTGCGGGTCGCGTGGGAGAGGAAGAAGGTGGGGGCGTGGGGCGGGGACGGGGCGGGGAAGATGGTGGTGGACTGGTGGGGTGGGGGTGTGTGGGGGCTGCGGTGCAGTTTCGTTCGGGTGTTCGATGGGAAGGGTGGGTAGCGTGTTAGCAGAATAAACACCGCGGTGTTAGCAGAATAAGGTCTTAGAATAGACCCACCCTATATATATATATAGGACTGAGCTATTACTCGTCGGCCCCTTATAGCAGCGATCGGAGGAATTGCCCAGCTAAGCATCCCAGCCCGAGACAAAAGCAATAGAAGAGCCCGCGAGGAGCCCATCGATAGCATCTCCGCCGACGCCTTCTATCGCGCCGCCGTCTCTGCCTTCCACGGCCGCCGTGCGTCGTCCTCGCCTCCTACGGTCGCCGCGCGGCGTCGCCGCCTCCCACCGACGTCGTGCGCCGTCGTCGCCTCCCACGGTCGTGGCGCTGGCCACTCCCTGCGTGCCTCCCCTCCGATGGGCGCCGGCTACTCCCCGCGCGCCTCCCCTCCGACGAGCGTCGCCCCCTCCCCACGCGCCTCCCCTCCGACGAGCGCCAGCCCCTCCCCGCGCGCCTCCCCTCCGACGGGCGCCGGGCCCTCCCCGCGCGCCTCCCACCCAACGGGCGCCGAGCCCTCCCCGCGCACCTCCCCGCCGAGGGTTGCTGGCCTCTCCCGCGCGCCTCCCTGCGGGCGTTCACCGGCCCTTCCCCGTGAGTCTCCCAGCCGCCGGGAGCCGGCCCCTCCCCGCGAAGCTCCCAGCCGCCATCTGCGCCAACTCCACACTCGAACTACAGTTCGTTGTTGGCTAGCTGAAGGTCCAGGTTTGCTAAAAATTTCCAGTGCATCTTTATATATTGTTCGGTTCATCTACTTGCCAATCATAAGTCCAATTTCAGATATGAATGAAGCTCAAACCAAGTTCAAAAATTATTTTCTTCATAAATGAGTTGTTTTTGGTTAATTCCTTGTTATGGACAGTACAAATGCACACTATTGTGTGGTACATCTGTTTATTGTAATTGTGGTTTGGTGTTCAGAAGAAGATAGCAAAAAAGGTTGATAAAAGAACCCAAAAATGTTCGGTGGTTCTGGAAGCCCAAATTTCAGTTCAACATGCCCTCTATCATCAGCTCATTAAGAACCCCAGAAACGGTTCAATGTGTGTGTGTTAAAAAAATAACAAAAATGGAGGTCCAGAGATGGCACCGAGAGAAGTTGGGAAAAACGGTTTCAACATAATAAAATAACTGCAAAATGGTTTTGTATTTGGGTTATAAAATAATCGTCTCAGTTCAATGAGTTAAAATCTTCTTAGATCAATTAGTTAAATCATCTCAGTTCTACTATATTTGCTGTGACAAGAATGGTTCAAGATTAGTTAATCCTTCTTCCACTTCCTCCACAAGAAAATGAGCTCTAAAGATTCAGTATTTCACCTTGCATAACAACTCAGAGAACTACCTCTACAGACCTAGCTAGTGGGAGCATCGAAAATAGAATGCACAAAACATCAGGAAAAGAATTCTGCACCATTGTATCAACCCCAAGCCAGCCGGGATAGTTGAGGAGTTGTGTCGTGGTCGCCTGGTGGTGTCCTTGTCACCGTCCGTCTGCACGCTCGCCGTGAGGGCCAGCAAGATGCTGCATGTGCCGACGAAGATTCCATATCTGACTAGCAGCTCGTCGCATGCCCGTGTGTGCCTTAATTCTTTCTCATTATTAGCACTTGGTTTACCATCGGTAGGTAGTTTGTCTAAAGTTATATGGATTGCACTGATGTCCTAGTAGCCTAGTGGTTTGCTTATGTATATTATGGGAATTCTTTGGCTCCACTGCAACGCTCTGGCCAGGTGGCAGCAAAGCAAACAGAGAGTGCAAGTGAGAGACGAAGCCTCCTCCGCCTAGGACATCGGAGAGTTGAACGCCAACAACCATTTTCTTGTCAGGCTAGCACTCGCTTCGGCGGCATGGAAGATGAGTGTGCCCTGTATGCGGTAAGTCCTGTAGGCTGCAACTAGATTCCCAATTTTCCGTGTATGTAGATTGGATGCCATATGGTTATCTACCCGAAAGTTCCATTGTTGCATGTTGCGTTACCCCATTCAGATTTAGTTATGAAGCATGTTGTTGCAACACGAAAATCACAATTCATAAGTTGAATCCAATTTTGTCTTCTTCCACTCTCTGGATACAAAGTTGCAGAAAGGATGTGAACATAGTATACTCCCATGTTTGTACAACTAAACATACACTATGTGTAGTCGTTCACTATGTGTTTTATCATCAGTTCAAAAATAATAATTTGCTTCGTGTCTGCTACTGAAAGTGACACGGTTCAGTCTGCTTCCACCTGTAGTATGCTACTAATAGATGAACATTGCTTGCTTGTGTACTGAAGTGACTAATTTCAACCACACTGCTCGTGTACTGACGTTGTTTGCTTGTGTACATATGCTTCATTTTTTGTGCTAGTCCAAGTATAGTTGTTTAAAAAGTACAAATGTATGTCTCCATAAAAGAAAAGAAAAAGATTTGTGGCAGCTCAGTATAAATATTGAAATGTTTATGTCACTTCAGCTACAGAAACCATGCAGGTTCAGTGATGATGACACCATAAGCTCGGACAAGAAAACAAATATGAATTAAAACAAAAAACTTTAAATTCTGTAAGTTCAAGTGCTCATCCACACACGGTAAATTCAAGATGGTAAAAGTTTAAAATGGTAAAAGTTCAAGTTGAAAAACAAGAGAAGTCCAGAACATCGTTGCAAAAAAAATTCGACTTAAAAAAAGAAAGAAATTGTGCTTTTACATTATTGTGATTTTGTTTTGTTGCCCTCAACTTGTTCGTTAGAATGCCTCAAAAACTTGCAGTTGTCTTGAATTTCCAATCGAATGTTGCTCAGCTTCCTCGCAATTTACCCAATCTCGTTCTGCTCCAAAGCATGCTTCAGTTCAACAAAAAGCTCCAGAAAAAAGTTCAGAGTTCACAAGAGTCACTTCAGGTTGGCTCTTTTTATTCTCCAGTTTGGGATAAAGCAGGGAGAGGTAAGCAGGTCACTAGGAAAAATAGTGTTTGTTGGATGATTTTTACATGGCTCATTGCTCTTTTTCTCTCTTGATGGTAGTAGTTTGACTGTACAGAAGCTAGTCATTCGTTTGTATATGCAGGTGGAGTTCAACTATACAGAAAGGTCATGGTTTCATGTCTGTACAGAAAACAAGAGGGGCTCCTGTGACGATCCGCTGCTGGTGGCCGCCTTCCCGTGGTTGAGTTCGGCGCCGTCGCATGTGTCCCTTGCTGCTGTGGCCGGTCTCCAGGTACACCATGGTGACTAGCAGCCGTCCAAGTGGAATGCGGACATCAGTCCAAGCAGAACTAGTACGTATAAGCTGGCTGCTTTACTCTATGTTTCCACTGTTTAAGTTCTGTTCAATTTCCAATTTAGGTTCAGTTCATAGGAGCACTTAAAAATCAATTAGTTTGTTTTACTTATATTCCATGAACTTCTAGTACCCTAATTGATGAGGTAGTGACATGAGCTCCCTCGCTGCCACTGCAGGATCTGCAGCGTCGTCCCAGTCCGAGCCCATGGCATACATTAACTTGGTTGCTATAGTTTCTATAGCAGAAACAGTACAAAGCTCTTTTTAGGTTTCTTTGTGAAGTTACAATGTTTATTGTACATGAACTTGGTTGTTCATTTTACATGAACTTGTACATTGCCTTGCGAGGTTGTGCATGTACTAACCCATAGGAGCACTTGAAAAATTAAGTTCTGTTTAATTTCTAATTTAAATTTAGTCCATAGGAGCGCTTTGGCATTTCACCGATGATATTTATTGCATCCTTCATCACTGATCTTGAAGAAGGAGATTCATTCGTCATTTCTATATTCATTATGTAAATTTATTGATTTTTAATGGTTTACAGAGTTTGGGAGAGTGGAGACCTGGAAGAGCACTTTCAGGCGTTGTTGGCCATGACAATAAATAACCAGGAAGAGCACTTTCAAATAGTCCAGGAGGACAACAACAACAACGAGAAATATGCAACGATGCACTGTACTAACATTGGCGAAAAGCTATGATTTTGTGCTCATGTTTGTTGTTATGTCAATGAGAAACCAGTACTTCTTTTCTTCAGGTTTTGTGTTTTGATATGTGAGGGGTAAACAAATTTTCCTAAATGTATGATGGATGTCGGAGTTATTTTTACATTCATTGTTCAGTGCTCCTCTTTGTGTAATGTTTTATGTTTTCAAGTGCTCGATGAAAAATTTGTGTTCCTAGTAGTTCATGTATTACTGCCCAGTAAGTAAACCTTTTAATGACTCTCTCAAGTGGTGAAAAAAATGGGAAGTATCATTCAGTTCAACAACATAAACCATGCAAGTTCGGGGGTGATAATATAGTAAACCGTTGAAAAGTTACAAGGAAAACGATACCGCAAAAACAGAGTAAAGTCTAGTATGTGAAAAACACGCTCAGTACAAAACCATACGGGCATCCGTTCAAGTACTCTTTTTTTGGAAACATTCAAAACTGCTATCAAAAAATACCTCAGTACAAACACATACATACATCAGTACAAGTACTCTGTTTTTTAGACAGGAAAAAACAACACGATGGCTTTCACTTTATTCAAAATTACTCTTAAACGATTGTGAAGTAGAGAAAATGTTCAACATGACTAAGTTTCGCATCTTCGATAACTATCCAATGGTATATTATTTGCCCCATTTCGACAAACTTTTTTAAAAACCGCGTTAAAAATCAATTTTGACCGTACTCGAATTCGTTTTTAAACCGTAAGGAATTAGAAAAAACATTTCTATATGAAAAAGTTGCGCATTTTCCATAGCTTTCCAACGCCATATCATTTGCGTCAATCCGACAAACCATTTGCAAAAAAAAAGCGAAAATACGTTTCGCCCAGAATTTCACCCTTTTTTAAATTACTTTTAAATTGTATATAATTTGAAAAAACAGTAGATATATGGAAGATGCGGATTTTTACCAGCTTTCCAACGCCATCTTATTTGCTCAATTCCGACAAACCGTTTGAAAATTCAGTCAGAAATACGATTCGCGTTTCCGATTTAATTTTGCAAAAAATTCCTATATATTTGTAATGTAGATGTCAAGAGCTTTCCAATGATAAATTACACGTCTCATTCCGACGAAAAGACGATTAGTTCAACGAGATGAAAATCATCAGTACAACAGTTTGAAACCATCAGTTCAAGTAGGGTAACAGAATAATATTCTGTTACGCGAAACAGAATAGCCCAGATGTATATATATAGTCGGTCTATTCTGCTAATATTAGCAGAATAACTATTCTGATAACATTTCCGCACTGCACGCGCAACGCAAGTGCACGTCATTGTTTGAACCAAGTGTGCTGCAGTACTCACGCGAGTGAACTTCCCCGTCGCAAAAAACTGCATGCTGTATTTTTTCGGTACCTTTTTTGCTCTAGTTTTTTAACCGTTTGTCGAAACAAGGCGTGTAATATACCGTTCAAAAGCTATGGATTAGGCGCAACTTCTCCATGTTGAACGCTTTTCGAGATTCCTCACGGTTTAAGAGCAGTTTTGAAAATGGTGCGGCCCATAACGAGTGGCAGCGAGCGTTTTTTCACTTTTTTTAAACCGCTCGTCAGAATGAAGCAAATGATACACCGTTGAACAGATATCGTCGAGACGCATCTTCTTCATATCTATTTTTTTCTCTAATTCGTTACGGTTTAAGAGCAGTTTCAAATTTACTAAATCGTGGAATTCTGTTTTTCAAATTTTCGGTACTGTTTTCGCTCCAGTTTTTTAACCATTTGTCGAAACGAGGCATGTAATTACCGTTGAAAAGCTATGGACGAGGCACAACTTTCATATGTTGAAATATTTTTGAGATTCTTTACGGTTTTAAGTTAATTTTGAAAATTGTGTGGCGGACGATGAATGACAGCGGCCGTTTTTCGCGAAATTTTTACAAACCGCTAGTCGAAATGATTCAAACGATACGCCCTTGGAAAGATATCGACAAGGCGCAACTTTTTTATGTAGAGCACACTCTCTAATTCTTTACGGTTTAAGAGGAATTTCGAATTTACCAAAATGCGGACACTCTGTTTTTCGCGACACCCAAACCGATGTGGGTATTTCATCCGACTGAAAACTGCACTGCATTGGACGAAAAACCGCACTGCATCAGACGCGTAAGAGAACTGCATGGTTTCTTTTATTCAAATGTACTTTTTTCAAGGACGAGAAAGTAGAGTGCACTTCACATCGGGTGTAAATGAACCACAAAACTATCAAGAAGTGAACCGCATTACTTTTTTCGCTTCGTAACAATATTTTGCACTTACGGGATGAACAACATCATAGGCCGACTGCACTGCTTCAGAATGAAAACCGCACTGCATTGGACGGGCAAGCGAGCTGCATAATTTCTTTTGTTGGACGTAATTTTTCTCATCCGAGTTTTTGTTGTCTTTGTTTTAACTTTTTTTATGAACAAGAATGGACCGCAGAGAGGAGGCAAGTGAACCACGACATATATCGAAGTGAACCGCATTACTATCTTGTCGTTTTTCTAATTTTTTCACACTTTCATGTTGGGCGCAAGTGAACAACATCACTCTCAAAAGTGAAACACATTCGAGGACCAAATGCACTGCAGGTGTTGCATTGATGTAGTGAACCACTGAGGAGTTTTATAGCGGACCACGTGAGAGAACAAAGTGTGCTTCCAAGCACACACATCTATCTGATTGTTTTACACAGCCACACACACATATAAATTTTGTATTCTCCACCAGCCGAACTACAAAAAATTCTATGGGCTACACTTTGCACTAAGACAAACTTCCGCAAAGGCGAACCACACCATCGTGGTAATGAACTTCAATTTTCACAATGAAGTGCAGATCTCAGCAACAACAAAATTGAGTAACTGGGCATCCAACCGAACTGCATCACTTCATCTTTCCTGCAAGGAGAAAACTAAACTGAACCTCAAGAGCAAAAGAACAGTAGTGTCGTGGATCAGGCAAAATAATTAAGTGCAAAAGAAACACCCCAGCTAGGACTGCACTGCAAATCTGAAAACTCAAAATAAACTGAACCCCGTGCTACCCCTAGCCGAACCGCGACAAGGGACCCCCCTAAAAAATTAGGCGAGTGGACGGCGGGGAGTAAGGGAGTGTACTACACCACCTTGGGAACCGCACTGCAGGCATGCGTGGAGGAAGGCCGACTGCACGCGCGCACGCACACACTGAATAAGCAAAACTGGAGCCGAACGCACTGCACTGACACACACACTCTACCCTCCACTACACACAAATTCAGTGGTAAAAGCACACATGAACTGCACCACACATGCATAACCAAAACATACCAGTCGATGTAATTGTCTTGGTGGCCCGTGATTTAGATGAGCCAGTTGCCTAATGGAATCAGGTCTTCCATTTAAAAAAAACTGAATGTAGTAACACTATTTGCATTGGATATACTCGGTCAATCTGCCCTTCACAGCAATCTGCACTTCACAGCAACTTCTGAGCGCACAAAAACTCCAAAACCCGAATGCAAATCCGAAATTACTTGTGTTCATACACACTTGATTGCAATTTTCTGAGCACACAAAACTGCACTGCCCGACGCCCATCGTTCTCTCATGTCGTGGGTACTGCACCGACGCCCTAACTGAACCTACAGCGAGGGCAACCTGCACTTCCCGGCGTCCGTAAGCGGAGCAGAAGCGGATTGGTATATCGTTGGGAGAGAAGCGGTCGGCTCCTACCTCCTCCCATCAGGAACCAGCTTGGGCACACAGAAGCCCAGTGCGTCGTCTCCGCCATCACCCGCCGGTGTGGAAAGTTTGGGGCGGAGCTGCCTTGCTGGAGGTCAGCCCCGAAACCAAGAGGCCCACGCACCCGCACCTACCCCCGCCATAAGCACGCTCCTCCTCTGCCGCTCCTCGCTCCCCAAGTGGCGTGGGTGAGTGGGAAGGAGACGACATCAACCGAGTTGTATATGGGGAGCAACCGAGCTGCGCTGGGGCGGCGGTTGCCGGCCAGGATCCGCCGCGGGAGGCGCGACGGGGATGGTTGCTGGCCCGGATCCGCCACCGGGAGGCTACACTGGGAGTGGAGGCTGCACCGTAGGGGGAAAAGGTGGAGCCAGATCTGGTTGCAGGGGCGCGGCTGGCCGTCATCGATTGCGTCACGTAGGAAGGCCGGTGAGGTGCGTCAGTGTGTGGCGCGGGGAGCTGGGTGGGCACATGGAGAGGAGGCAGCACGAGATAGAGGAGGCACCGCAGGGAGTTGGGCTGGTGGCACTAGGAGCCGAGGCTGCACCGGGGGGCAGGGGGTGCAAAACCCGGCGATGTCAAATCCGCACCCGCCGGATCCGCGGCAGAGGAGTGGTTGGGGTCGTGCCCACCGGATCCGCGTCGGGGGAAGGAGGTTGGTGGCAGAGGATCCAGTGGTCACCGCTGGCACGCACTGGATCCATTGGTCACGAGGCGCGTGCATGGAGAGGGAGGGGCGTCCGCCAGCGGTTAGCAGGAGGGAGGTGCGGGGGCAGCCGGATCTCACCGGATCCGGTAGGGCTGTGGCGGTTGGAGAGCCTGGTCGCCTCGGGACGATGAACAGGGCGGCGGCTGCGCGCGGGTCCGCGTGGACGGCGGCGGTGCTGGTTGCGCCTGGGACTGGAGGTGGCTGGGCAGGGCGGCGGAGATCCACGGACGGCGGCGCGACCCCTGGAGCAGGAGGAAGGTGGGGGTCGTGGGGGGCAGAGTGGGATGGCACCGGGGAGGTGGGCTACGGCGGCGAGGGGATGGGAGGGAGTTGGTGCGGTGGTGGGGGAGGGAGGGAAACAGAAGAAAGTGAGGAAGATGTGGGAGGAGTGGGGGTGGCCGGGTTAGTTTTTTAGATGGTTTGGTTGGCTGCGTCGAGAGTGTTAGCAGAATAAGGATCCGGTGTTATTAGAATAAGACTCTTAAGGGGTGTTATCATAATTGACCCACCCTATATATATGTGTGTGTATATATATATAGGGTGGGACTATTTAGAAACCCCCCTCTAGAGTTCCTAAATAAGCTTATTTAGGAATCACCCCTCCTAACCTGTTTCTTTTCCCGAAGGGAGCGAGCGAGCTCAGGTCCGCAATAAACGGTTCAAAAATTACAATAAAAAATTAGTGCGGAAAAACGGTACCAGAAAAAGTCCACCCGGCAGTTAACTAGTATATGACGCACAGTTAGCTTATCTGTTGTCGAGCAGTTAGGAACGGTTCCTGAATAGCTTATTTAGGAATGGATCCAGTGGAGGCCCTGCGCCCTGCCGCACACCTCCCCCTTTCCAGTCGACGGCCACGACCACATCTCCAGTGCCTCTTTACCGGCCGACGAGAAAAGCACTTGTCGTTCCCCCTCCTTTCCTCGTGTAGGTGCTGGTCGCGGTTACCCATGGCCGTTGCAGCAGTTACCATATAGGTAGGCGGGAGGGGCCAGTTGGGTGGCGCACACGAGGGAGGTTGCTGGTGGCGGCACACCAACAGGGTGGGCCGGGGTGGCGCACTGGCAGCCATCATCGCTAGGGACTCAGCGCCTGCTCTCCCACCTGAAAACTCCATCACCTCCTCTGCTCCACCCATCTCTTCCTTTGCCATCGGCCGGGGTGACCTGATTCATGGCAAGCACGGCCGGATCTACTCCAACGCAACTATCCACCAGTGCTCTCCTCCAATGCAGTTAGTGAACTAAAATTGTAGCAGTTGACTTGTGCTTAGATTAGCAGTTGACTTAACTTGAACACTTAACTGCCATGCGCACTCGAGCAGTTAGCGTGACCTTGGCAAAAAAAAAGAACGAAAGAAAAAAAGTTGATATCTTCAGTCAAGCAGTTCACTAGTTCTTAACTGCCGCAGTCCCGACAGTTAGGTATTTCAGGCCCCGCAGTTGGAATGACCCAGGGATAAAAATAAAAAATAAAAAAATTAGTACCTTCAGTCCTGCAGTTAACTTGTTGTTAACTGCCGCAATCCCCGACAGTTAGCTATTTGAATACCGGCAGTTAGCTTGGTCCGGGAAAAACCAAGAAAAAACAAAAAAAAGTGTCTTAAGTCACGACAGTTAGCTCGGGTACAAAAAATAACATTCTAATGAGAGGATTCAGTTTGTTTGCCAAGCCCCTGCTTGCGTGAGGTACAAAAAAATATTTTTAATCCCGGCAGTTAACTCGGTGTTAACTGCCGCAATCCCTGGCAGTTAGCTATTTTACTCCCGGCCGTTAGCTTGAACCTGGCAAAAAACAAAAAAAAGTATTTTCAATCCTGACAGTTAACTATCGCAGTCTTGACAGTTAGCTATTCCAATCCCGACGGTTAACTTGAACAAGAAAAAATAGAAAAAAAGAATTAAAAACAAAAGAAGCAAAAAAAAGTATTGTCAGGCAATGCAGTTAGCTTGCTCATCGCGCGCATTTAGGTATTTTATACCTGCAGTTAGCGTGACCCAATCAAAAAATAAAACAACATTTTCAGTCCCGCAGTTAACTTGGTGCTAACTGTTGCGATTCCTAGCAGTTAGCTATTTCACTCCCGGAAGTTAACTTCACCTGATGATAAAAGTATAGAAGAAAAAAACAATTTTCTTCAGTCTCAGCAGTTAGCTTGTCAGCATATGTCAGTTAGCTATTCCGCGTGAGCAGTTAGCGTGTTCTGTAGCATTTCGGGCAAAAAATGTCGAAAATGATGTTGGTTTTTTGAAAATTGCTTTTAAACTGTAGCAAATCCGAAAACATGTTATATATGCCAAAGTTCGGGTTAATCGATACCTTTCAAATGGTGTATCATACGCATCATTCCAACAAAAGCTTTGAAAATTCCTTTCACAAAAATATTGAAAACTCGTTTGATGGATTTTTAGTTTTTTGAATTTTGTTTAAAAACCGGATCGATTTTGGGAAAACGACCAAAATGAGTTTTTTGCTCCTTCTCAATAGCTATCCAAAGGTATATCAGTTGCATCAATCCGATTAGCAGTTAAATAATTACGACCCAAAAACCAGTGCGAAAAAACGATGCTAGAAAAAGTCCGCTCTGCAGTTAACTAGTATAGTTCGCATAGTTAGCTGTCTGTTCTCGTGCAGCTAGGAACGGTTCCTAAATAGGTTATTCAGGAATGGGTTGCAGAATAGCTCGGATGTATATATATATATAGTGTTACTATTCATCACCCAGGGTGCAGAATACATTATTCTTCACCCCAGGTAATCTTACGATCATTTCATCAATAAATTATGCTTCAAATACAAATAGTTACAGTCATATTGATTTACTGCGTAAAATTTGGCATAAAAAAAGGTCAGAAGACCAGAAAAATTACATTTTATGTACATTTTACACTATGTTTTTACGTTTGAAATTTGCGTAACATAAAATATTTTTTACGGCGATTATATCTTTTCTTACATTCTCCTTTTATGTCTGAAATAAAATAAAATTTACAGAACGTAAAATTGCGGTGCATTCATGTTAAAATAGAGGGGGTGAAGAATAACTATTCCTCA
>NC_057802.1:220901035-220935666 GCF_018294505.1 Triticum aestivum
TATATATCTATATAAACAGCCAATGTAGTTGTAGTAGGTTTTTTTGACTTTAATTAATTATATGCACTAAAATGCAATGCAAGGTAAGTGCAAAGAATGACTTAAACATAGCACATACTAGTATATGACACTCCACTATGTTTTTTTTGCATATTCAAAGTTTGAGATTGCTAGCAAGGCCTGCCGCCTGATAAAATGTACCAGAAAATCAAACCATAGGGTACAATCGTGATTTCTTACCGTGGAAAAAAATTGGAAGCGAAGCGATGAACTCATGTTTTCATTCGACACCGTTGGATGCTCCCAGATCGAACGTCAATCCTCATCCCTTTCGACAGGAAATGCAGTCCGGCTAGGAATTGATTTATATGCCAAAATGCACGGTAAATGCCAAAAAATGTCTTACATATAGCACACGAGACCTGAAATGCGCCAGCAAATCAAACCCCTGGTATAATTGTGATTGCTTTACATGGGAAAATTTTAGAGGCGAAACGATGAACTCACGTCTTCATTTCAAAATTAGTACGTCTTCATTTCAAACGAAATTATTCTGTTTGTGCACACAAGTGCTTAGAGGCAACCATTTGCATAGGCCTTTCCACGCGCGCGGTGACCGGGCATATTTTTCACCCTTTTCACCTAGGCCTCCAACACCCCCCACCGTCCGCCCGCGTTTCACTCAAATAGTCCACCCAATCTCCATCGCCAGCTCCCCCCTCCCCCAGATCCATAGCAAAACCCTCTCCGGCACCACAGTGCTCACCCCGGCCGTGTTCCCGCTCTTCGGCGTCAAGCCTACCTCCACTGCCGTTCCCAACACGCGGCGGCCCGCGCCTCACCGTCTTCGTTTGCTCGCCAGCCACCCTCGAGCATATCGATGCAGTAACCCTCGCCTCTCCTGTGGTCCGGCCGGGTTTGCATTAAGAAGCCTGCTAGTTACTTATCTCCATCGCGGTGAGGCATATTTCCTCGCAATCCCTCTTCCAATTTCATTCCGTATGTTCCCAAATTGGCTATAATGGAGAGCGTATATATGTTCATTATCTACCTTCCTTACTACATATAAGCTGTATTTGTTCCAATAAGTTACTGCCTATTTACAGATCGCGAGCGCTCGAGTCACACAAACTTAACAAATTAGCCGTACATTTTCTAAATTATTGCATGTCATGTTTAGAAAGCTTGATACCAAGTTGTTAGTTTTATGCTTATCCTCCTTTCCTGAGTTCTGCATGTGTTCTCTGTAGATGCCGAGTAGCAGCGACAACACTCATGCTTCAGGCGATGTATCTTCATCTGATTCGGACAACCCTAGGTCTTCAGCAGATTGTGAGGGATCCAGTAATCTTGAACGGGATAGAGCTGCAGCAATTACCCTTCCGGTCAGGACACAGAGGAACGCTCCAAGGAAGCCCACACACCAGCCTAAAGGTGTATATGAAGTAACCGAGATTGATTTAAAGTCTTGGGCTCCAACTAAACCAGATAAAGCACACACGAGGTTCAGGAGTGTGTGTGGATTTGTTGGCAGGGCAAGGCTCAACATTAATCTACCAGGGTTTCGGAAGGCTAACACAGAAACACGGCGAAGGATAGTCCGGGAGATCATGGATCACTTCAACATTCCAGAGCAGTGGAGAATGCAGGTGGAACACGCGGCGCTGAAGAAGGCTAGGGATGCTTGGAGAAACTTGAAGCACGTGTTGTACAAGAAGTACTTGAGTGAAACCCGACAAGTTGGCACAGCCTCGTCAGCACACCGACAAGTTGGCACCACCTATGCAGAAACCCGACATAGCTTCAACGCATGGTCAGCAGTCCGATGCCTCTGCTCCTACAGCCCAGCAGTCCGTCAAAGCAGCACCGCCAGCGCAGCGGTCCAGCATAGATAAACCGTCTACTAAGCAGTCCGTCCAAGCTTCACCGTCTACTCGGCAGTCTACCTTGCAGGGAACCAGAAGTTCTGCTAGAAATGCTTCAAGTAACCAAGAAGGAAGTGGACAAAAAGGCTACACCCCTGAGGAAGCGCTGCGGGAAAGTGAAGAGGAAAGAGAACGATTACCTCTTACTTAAAGCACTCATCGCCCAGAACCAAATTAACAGCAACTTGTTTGAATCGGGAGTAATATTATTTCTGACGCCATGGATGATGAAGTATGTTTCTTTCTTGCTAAAAGTAAAGCAGACGTACTTCAAGCACGCTATTACGTCCATGACCAGCCATTTCTGGTTGGCGAATACTTTGATGAGTGCAGCTCCAGTTGTCGCGAGTTACATGAATATTGCATGGATCTAATGTCAGCAGGTCAGCATGGTTTGCTAGTCCACTACAACAAAGATCATTTCTAACACGATGCTGGTTCCATCGATGTGAGTTTCAAGGACTCACATCTCTTCTTCAAGTTCAACGTGCTCGATGCCACTCTTGTTAGATGCCTGATGTTGTAAGTACTTAACAAACTCTGACCAACTTCTCCATACAAGGCTGTAAATGATAAACAACTAACTGCATTTTATTCCTCTTAGGGGATTGAATGCGCAGAGAAGAAAAAGGGAGGGTGTGTATTTCATAGATCCTGAATTAGCAAATGGCACAACAATACATGGTAAGGACCTACGGGACTGGGCCGTTAACACGGTCGTCCGACTCTTCGAAAACACATCCCATGCAGAATCATTTCTCTAGTCATATCATGAACGGTAAGTCAAGTAAACAACCACGCATACACTTATTGTCTTTCAGATTTCGACATAATTCGTAAGTTCATGGCTTTCTTAATATGTCGCAATCACTGGATATTGGTATTCACTGTTCCAAACAAGAACACAATTTACTACATCGATTCTCTCAGAGAGTCAACAAACGCTCAGGATCTGACACATCTTCAGCAATTCATGGATAGGTATTGTATTCTATGATGTTGAAATTAATTTGCATTCATATCTGGTTCAATAATTGATGTTGTCAAAATTCATCATCATTTGCAGTGTGCTCGCATTGTGGAAAACTAAACCAGGGAACCTGTTCAAGAGGGGACTACCTCTACAGCACGAGATCGTTTCTCCGGTAACACACCAAAATCCATTATTTTTGGAAAATTTATCCCACAGTCTGCAAATAACTTTCCTTACGCTAGTCAAATGTTCAAGCTTCTAAATAAACCTCTTTCTATTTTTTCCAAAGAAAAAATAATACATCTAACACCGGTTAGGTTGTTCCTAACAGGACAAATACATGACTAATTCTGTACAAAAAATTTCAGTGTCCTCAACAAGAAGCAGGGACCAACCTTTGTGGATACTATGTTTGCAGACACGTGATCTCCGTCTGCAAATTTGCTGATAGTTGTGACGATCCTCGCAAATTAGTACCAGTAAGTCTATCTTAATTAATATCTTCTACTCCACTCATATGGCACATTCTGATCTTAAAAATACTGCAGCTCATCTTAAAACCGAGGACCCCTGAACCGCTCTCGGCTGGTGAATTGCTGATGGTTCGGAGATTTATCAGCAACTTCTTCCTGGATCACTACATCAATCCCACTGGTGATAATGAAGATTCCAGCATGCCTTCTCCAGAAACATTGAGTGAGAGTTAGCCGCTAAACATATACGCATGGATCCATTGTTTTCCATGTGATGAGGTCTTCGTATTTCGTACACTATGATTAATTATGTAATGCATATATGTGTGGACAAATCATTGGAATTTAGCTACCATATGTTCAATTGCAATTGTTGCGAAATCTGATGAATGTTCTTCCTATGGACACTATTTGTTCAATTGAATATTGTGGCGAATTTGCTTTTTGCGTGCCGATTCAAAATGGGATATTTTTGTTTATTTGTTCAATTGAATATTGTGGCGAATTTGCTTTTTGTGTGCCGATTCAAAATGTGATATTTTTGTTTATTTGTTCAATTGAATATTGTGGCTAATTTGCTTTTTGCATGCCGATTCAAAATGGGATAATTTTGAATTAAACTGGCAATTGCTCCGCTCACGGTTCAACTAAATGAGTGTGTGCGATCCACATCGGAAAGCATAAGTCAATCGTAGCGGAACCGTTGGTGATACACAGCAGATCGCAAACGATTTGCAATGCTACTACATGTGCGTAGGGTCTCCGGAACCGTTTGTTATATCGCGTTATCGCACACGAGAACTTGGAGTAAACCATGCCCAATGTAAAATACAATCCCAGTCGTAATTTTTTCAGGAAACGTGTGGGATCCCAAACGAAAAGCACACATCACTCTTGCAGCAACCGTCGGTGATACCCAACAAATCACAAACAGTCTGAAGCACTTGTATGTGTGCGAAGGGGCTCCTGAACCGTTTGTGATGGAATATTATTGCAGACAGTAATTGTTGGGAAACGTGTGCGATGGAGTCTTGCATGGCAGATGGGTTACGCAAAAAACTCATGCGCGATGGGGCACAAATCGCACACAGTTCATATGTTGGCCCGTGTGCCTTACATACTGTTTCCCAAATGGTTCATTATGACAGACCGTATAGTTTCACTGCGTCATTAGAAACGTTTAATCACCGATACCACACATGTGAAAAAATTTAGTGTGTGCTGCAACGCACACGATTACATTTTGGAAGGCCTCTGGATCACTGCTCCATATCCCCGACGG
Organism: Triticum aestivum; assembly: GCF_018294505.1. Lineage (NCBI taxonomy): Eukaryota > Viridiplantae > Streptophyta > Magnoliopsida > Poales > Poaceae > Triticum > Triticum aestivum. The sequence goes on from NC_057802.1 coordinate 220,905,689, forward strand.
TTTCTGGGTCGTGTGGGAAGGACACCCTATCGCCCACACTCACTTGGTGACGGTCCCAAATGCCTTCGCGGAAAGGGGTTAAAGACCGTTTGTATAGCACCGACGCGCACCCGTGTAGAGATAAGTATTTCCCTCAATTTGAGAACCAAGGTATCAATCCAGTAGGAGACAACGCACAAATCACCGAATACCTGCACAAACAATCAAACAACTTGCACCCAACACGATAAAGGGGTCGTCAATCCCTTCACAGTTACTTGCAAAAGTGAAATCTGATAGAGATAGATAAACGATAAAGTAAATATTTTTGGTATTTTTGGTTTATAGATCGGAAAGTAAAAGATTGTAAAATAGTAGATCGGAAACTTATATGATGGAAAATATAAACTTATATGATGGAAAATAGACCCGGGGGCCATAGGTTTCACTAGAGGCTTCTCTCAAGATAACAAATAATACGCTGGGTGAACAAATTAGTGCCGAGCAATTGATAGAAAAGCGCAAAGTTATGACGATATCTAAGGCAATGATCATGAACACAGGCATCACGCCCGTGTCAAGTAGACCTAAATGATTCTGCATCTACTACTATTACTCCACACATCGGCCGCTATCCAGCATGCATCTAGAGTATTAAGTTCATAAAGAACGGAGTAATGCATTAAGTAAGATAACATGATGTAGAGGAATTAACTCAAGCAATATGATGAAAACCCCATCTTTTTATCCTCGATGGCAACAATACAACACGTGCCTTGTTGCCCCTACTATCACTGGGAAAGGACACCGCAAGATTGAACCCAAAGCTAAGCACTTCTCCCGTTGCAAGAAAAACCAATCTAGTTGGCCAAACCAAACCGATAGTTCGAAGAGAATTACAAAGATATCAAATCATGCATAAAAGAATTCAAAGAAGATTGAAATAATATTCATAGATAAGCTGATCAGAAATCCACAATTCATCGGATCTCGGCAAACACACCGCAAAATAGTATTACGTCGAATAGATCTCCAAGAACATCAAGGAGAACATGGTATTGAGAATCAAAGAGAGAGAAGGAGACATCTAGCTACTAGCTATGGACCCGCAGGTCTTGGTAAACTAGTCACGCTTCATCAGAAGGGTAATAGAGTTGATGTAGAAGCCCTCCGTGATCGAATCCCCCTCTGGCAGGGTGCCGGAAAAGGTCCCTAGATGGGATCTCACGGGTACAAAATGTTGCGGTGGGGGAAAAGTGTTTTCGTGGATGCCTATGGTGGTTTGGGGATATATGAGTATATATAGGCGAAAGAATTAGGTCAGGAGGTGCACGGGGGCCCACAAGGGTGGGGGCGCGCCCTACCCCCCTGGGCGTGCCCTCCGGTCTTGGGGCCTCCTCGTGGCTCCTCCGACTTCATCTCCCAGTCTCCTGGTTATCTTTTGTTCCAAGAAAAACATCGCGAAGGTTTTATTCCGTTTGGACTCCGTTTGGTATTCCTTTTCTGCGAAACTCAAAAACAGGGAAAAAACAGGATCTTGCACTGGGCTCTAGGTTAATAAGTTAGTCCTAAAAATAATATAAAATAGCATATTACTGCATATAAAACATCCAAAACAGATAATATAATAGCATGGAACAATAAAAAATTATAGATACATTGGAGACGTATCATGTATCACCATCACTTTTATCATCATTCTCTATGTTAGTTCGTATTTCAGGAATAAAGTTTTAGTTTGATCTATTTTCGAGTGCTTGTTTAGTGATCTATCTGTCTATGTAATCGCGTGCGAGTTATATAATAAAGAGTAGCTTTGAGTTTTTTCTTTGCTTTCTTGTTTTGATCTTAGCAATGAAAGAAAAATATAAAAGAATGAAAAGATCATATGCTAATCCCGCAGACCCGAGAGGGGTTCAAAATCTAAGGCGCATGCGAAGGACTCGATCTCCCCAGCCTACCAACTCGCCGCTCTCACAGCCTAGCTTAATGAACGGGAAAGGAAAGAGACACAATAGTTTACCCAGGTTCGGGCCACCTTGCGGCGTAAGACCCTACTCCTGCTTTGGGGTGGATTGGCCTCGCGAGGGGCTAAGGATGAACTAGTACAGAGGAAGAACAACCTCAGGAGGTCAGTTCTTGTGTTTGTGTGAGCTAGTGAGGGTTCGGTTTCTCTCTCCCCTCCTATGGTGGTGGCTAGGCTATATTTATAGTGGCTTCGGTCCTCTTCCCCCAAAATGAAGGCAGGAAGGGATCCCACAACGGCCAAGTGTGAAGGGGGACAAGAAGTACATCCTATCCTGACGAAAGGTGGTCTTCGACTACGAAAGGCTCTGGTGGTGACGCTGCCGTGGGCTCCATGATGACCTCCGTCCTGCCTGCGGCCCATGGCGTGGCTCCGTCGACGGCCTGGTACGGCCCAGCTTCGGCAGCAACTACTCAAGACCCTCGCAAGGCGGACAACACCAAGACCTCCCTGGGGGCGGCCTCAATAGGCTGGCTCCCGAGGAGCGGAGATATCTATGCAAGGTGCACCTCGTGAGGTTCGCTTGACGTGAGCCATGACGACCAAGGCCAGGCGGGCGCCAGCGGGCGCAGTGTACCTGTTTCCTCTTTGGTGCTAAGGAGGCAAGCACAGGCGCGGGGTCCCGAGGCATCAGGCAAAGGTTTCCATATCGGTGCAACAAGACCAAGACTGCCAGGACGGAGGTCATCGTGGAGCCCACGACATCGTCACCACCAGAGCCTTTCGCAGGCGAAGACTACTTTTGTCAGGATAGCTTGTACTAGTTGTGCCCCTTCAAACTTGGCCATCGTGGGATCCCTTCCCGCCTAACATTTGGGAAGAGGACCAAGTCCACTATAAATAGGACCTACCCACCACCGTAGCAAAGGACGGATCATTCAGATCATCCTCACACCCATCAGCTCATCGAGCTCAAGAACAGCTCACCTCGTGAGGCTGTTCATCCACTGTACTAGTTCATCCTCAGCTCCTCGAGGCAATCCACCACAAACTGGAGTAGGGTATTACACCGCAAGGTGGCCCGAACCAGTATAAACCCCTGTGTCCCTTGTTCTTTGGGTTCATCGAGCTAGGCCGTGGGAACGTTTAGCAAGCAAGCTGGGGAGAGAGTGTTCTTCATGCGCACCCCAGAGTTCGAACCTCTTAAGGGTCTGCGGAACCCGTAATCCGACAACATCTCCTCCATCGCGCCCCACGGTGGCAATGCACCCCAAGGTGGAGGACTTCCGGCGCAAATGGATTTACATGGACGCCAGGGGCCTCCACGCTCGGCTGGAGCTGCCGACCAGGATGCCGGAGAAGTTGGACCAGTGGGCCCATGAGAAGCTCACTGACCCTTGGGTGGCGCCCGTCCTGAGGCTGATGCAGGCGGGCGTGGACTCCGGGGCGCTTACGGGGTCCATGGTTGCTATGGAGTTCCTAACGCAGCGCCTGGCCCCGCTCCAAGCACATTCGCGCCCCATGTGGGACCTCAAGGGCATAGAGGACAACCTCCGGCTGCACTGGGGAAGCCTGACGAGCGAGGAGCTGGGCAAGGCCGTGCGTACCTTGCTTGAAAAGGATCCAGGCGGCCTGTCGTCAGCCTACCTTCCGTTGTACCGCCGCGGCGATAGGGCGGAGGTGACTACCGCCATGCCTGTCTTCAACAAGTTGGGGCTCGTGCCGCCCAAGCTCCCCGACTCCCCGGTGCCGGTGTCCTCCTGCGAGGGCTCTGAGGAGGAGGGGGAGGAGGATTCGGAGGCGACCGTGGAAGAGGTGGGGGAGACTTCTTCTCCGTTGTAGAGCGAGCTCCTCCGCGATCTCTCCAACGACGACGACGCCGGTGAGTACTTGGTCGAGGGTTCCCCGCGCTCCCCTTGGGTTGCTACGAGGTTCGAGGGAACCGCCCTAAGGAGGCTGAGTCGAGCGACCCCGAAGAAGGGCGAGGAGGCGTCGCTTCCCCAGGGCAACGCCCCTGCCTTGTCGTTCGTCGCCACCGTTGCAGAGCCAACCGTCGTGTGCCCGGCTGATCCTAAGGGCGCGACGAAGCCTGCGCTCAAGAGGCTCGGGGCGCCGCGGTCTTGGCCAAAAAAAGGGCGTACGTCGCCGATGACGAGTAAGCATCTTACCTTGTTTTTGCTCTCCATCCCTGATGCCGTGCCCAAAATATTCTCCTCCTGGTGGCTAGGCTGAAGCCGGTGGTGAAGAAGAGGAAGGAGGTGGCCAGGGCCTCCGAGGCCACGGGACCTGCCATGGCCACGGTGACCCTGGTGCGGGTGGATGAGGACGCCTCGCGTTCACCCGTGATGGAATGGGCCCCTTGAAGCTTGGTGGCAAAGCCTCAGGAGGAGACCGCTTCCGTGGCCCAGCAGACTCCAGGGGCGCCCGTCCTTGACGCACCCGTGGGAGGTTTGAGGGCTCCGGAGCCCCCTGCCGCCCTTGCTGCTGTAGCGGCGCTACTCCAGGTGCCGGTGCCACCTCCTCACCAAGCCCTCGCGCTGGCAGACCATGGCTCCTCTGCCATGCCCGACACTTTGGAAGAGGCCTATGCCGCGCTGGACTAGCTCCAAACTGTTCTTTAGGGCGCCGACCAGTGCGTGGTGACGGGGCGTCTGGCGCTGGTCTCGGTGTGGCTCCAGGCCGACTCGTCCATCAGGACGACGTGGGGCTAGGCCGAGGCTGCCGTCGTGGAGGACAGGAAGGAGTCCGGCGAAGCCATAGTGGCTCTCGACGCGGCACTGGTCGACACAGCGTCCACCAAGGCACGCTGCAGCATGGTGGAAGCCCAGCTGAAGGCCCTCCACGAAGAGCAAGCCACCCGCACCCGCCGACTTCAGGAGCAAGAGGAGGATCTCAAGGCCCGGGAGACCATGCTCGCCGATCGCGACACCAAGTTGGAGCAGGCAGCCCAAGAACAGGCCGTGGAGCGGAGCCGCCTGGGGAAGCTGAAGGAAGAGACGGAGACGGCCCAGGTGTCCCACACCAAGCTTTTCTCCGAGGATAAGGCCTGGCTGGAGGCCAGGGAGAATACCCTCGCCGCGGCTGAGAAGGCGGCCGCCACGGGGCACGCTGTCTTCGTCTCCCTTGAGCTGAGGTCCCGCACGTCGCTGCAATCCTTTTATGATGGCCTTGCCGGTCTTCTCACAAAGCTCATCAGGGAACTCGAGGGCATCACCGCCGTAGTGGACACCATGGTGGAAGGGGAGTGCCTTGCACTCTTCACTTCAGCCACGATGCGTGTTTTCAGCCACCTCCATCTCCAAGACCCAAGCTTTGACCTTGGTGCGCTGATCGAGCCGGTGGCTCCTGAGGCCCGCGACGGTGCTGCTGAGGCCGTGAAGGGGTAGGTGAAAATCCAGCTGGAGAAGTTCCGCTGCGTCGACCCTGAGGCTGCAGCGGCCAGGGCCGGTGGCGAAGATGACGGCGGTGTTGTCGACGACGGTCTCTCGAAGGCGGGCGACAGCAGCAACCAAGGCTGAAGGTAGCGCTTCCCCCCAGTTTAATCCTGCAACATTTACCATGCCTCGTGGAGGCGTGAGAACTTATGCTTTGAATTTATGAGACATTATGTTTTGTAATAGTTTGCTAGGACTCCAGGCTTTCCTTTCTGTTTGCTTTAGTGTTCTGCATCGGCAGGGTGCCGGTGTCAAAACCGGCCGATCTCGAGTAGGGGGTCCCGAACTGTGCATCTGAGGATCGAAGGTAACAGGAGACAAAGGGACACGATCTTTACCCAGGTTCGGGCCCTCTTAATGGAGGTAATACCCTACTTCCTGCTTGACTGACTTTGATGAGTATAGGGGTTACAAGAGTCGATCTACCTCGAGATCGTGATGGCTAAACCCTAGTTGTCTAGCCTATGTAAATTCTGATAGCCTATACGGACTAAACCCTCCGGTTTATATAGACACCGGAGGGACCTAGGGTTGTACAGAGTCGGTTTACAGAGAAAGGAAACTATACATCCAGACGTCAAGCTTGCCATCCACGCAAAGGAGAGTCCCATCCGGATATGGGGGAAGGCCTCCTATCTTGTATCTTCACGGCCCATCAGTCCGGACCATGCTACACAGCCCGGACAACCGAGGACCCCATAATCCAGGACTCCCTCAGTAGGCCCTAAACCAGTCTTTCGATGACGATGTGTTCGGTATGTGGATTGTCTTCGGCATTGCAAGGCGGGTTCTTGCTCCAAATACTCCAAAGCAGTCTTCTGAATAAGAGAACTATATCCGGCTCTGTTTAACAGTTGCAAGCCTTAGCCACAATACTTAATCAAAATAAGGTATGTCCACTGACAGCTTTTTCGGAGAAACATTATGTCTGGCCTCTTTATTATTTCGAACCGTTTTTTGGCCTCTCGCTTCGCGTTTCGAGGCGCAGCCTCCATTGACACGTCTTGTCAAAGTAGAGATTGTGTCCCCTTATTGCGGGATTCTCATCAATACGGGTTTCGGGTGATCCAACCGCGCCGTTCGCACGACCCCTTGGGAATAGGCGAGTTTTAAGGCTAGCGGGGCGGGCGCTTGATATTCACGGCCTATATAAGCGGATAAAGATCCCTTCTTTTCACCCCACGCCTTCTTCCTTCGTTAGCCTTCCCATCCTCGAGCTCCAGCACCCAATCTTCGATCTTCCCCACCGCCACCAACCTTTCCAACCATGTCCGGATTTGGTTCTCAAGGCAAATGGGTGGCCTCATCCGTGACGGAGAAGGGCGTCAAGGAGCTCCGGGAGGCGGGGTACCTGACTAAGGATGTCGCGCACAGGATCCCTGCCAAGAAGCAGGTCATCCCCACCCCGGAGCCCGGTGAAAGGGTGGTATTTATCCCCCAATTTCTCCGCGGACTAGGGTTTCCACTCCACCCCTTTGTCTTCGGCCTCATGTTTTACTATGGGCTAGCCCCAAATTCCTTCCTCAACATCTTGGCTTTCATCGACGTGTGTGAGGTGCTCCTCTGCATTCCCCCACACTTCGGCCTATGGCTCAAGGTCTTTAACCTGAAGCCGAAGGTGGTCGACGGTCAGCACGCGGACTGCGGCTGCACCATGGTGAGCAAGCCCCCAACACTACTTGGCCCAAAGGGGGCTTTGTGGAGACTGTCAAGATATGGCAGCAGGAGTGGTTCTACATCGCCGAACCTTGCGGCGCCAACTGGGCGGCCACTCCTGAGTTTAGATCCGGACCCCCAATGCGGCTCGCGTCATGCACTAACAAGGGTCTGGACTAGGGGTCGACCGACGAAGTGACGATGCTGCAAACGCGCATCAAAAATATAATAGAACACCAGTCTCACTGACGTGATTCAGGTGATGCTTTTCCGCCGGACCCTTCCCTGCCAGCGCCGGCTCTCCACATGTGGGAGTTCAATCCGGAAGGGCTGCATACCCTGCAGCAATTCTTCGGCACAACGCAAGAAGAGATCTGGAAGCTGCTCTTCAAGGCACAGAAGTCATGACCGGAGACGACCGACGACATCGGCCTCGACACCGCGCATCCGGCTACCCCGGTAAGTGTTTAGTTTCCGAACATAACTTAGTTCACAAATCAAAGGGGGTATGCTGAGACTTCCATCCTTTAATTAGGGCTGGACAAAGAAGGCGGAGCGGATCAAGTGTCCGGCTCCGCTGCCCGAGAACCCAGCTGATCCTCTGCTATCGAGGATGCTGGTCCCGACGCCGTACCAGGCGCTGGAGAAGAAGGCCAAGAAGAAGGGCAAGGAGGCCAAAGGTGGCCTCTGCCGTAAAGGCTTCGGACACCGTGTCCAGAGAGACCGAAGCTCCCTCCTCCCACGAGGGAAACAAAGACAAAGAGGAGGAGGAGGGCAAAAGCGATTCTCCCTCGAGGGGGAGGAAGAAGAAGAGGGCGGCATCCGTAGACCCGGAGGCGGAATAGGGGGAAGATATCACTCCCGGACGGCTCGTATTTGGATGTCGAAGCCATCCCTGAGTGGCACCCCAGGTCGAAGCTCCTGGCCGCATCGTAAGTATCTCGGGACACTGCACATATATCCGGTCTTTATGATTGTTATTTAAACACATGGTATTGTGTGCTTCAGTCTGGCCCGCGATCTCCCCCAACTATCATCATCTTCAGGGAACTCGCTGGAGCCGTGGATGGTAGAGAGCGAGACGCCTCCACGAGCCTCTCCGTCAACCGCCACGGACGACACCGAAGTGTTGTCCCAGAGCGCCTCCCCGGGCCACGGAGAGGTGCGGGAGGCCGCCAAGACGGTGCCAGAGGGTAATGCCTCGGCTGCCGAGAACATGGGGGGCACAACCCCCATGGAGATTGATGACGGGGGACCTGACCAGTTCGGCCCCCAGCCGAACACCATTTCGGAGATCCATGTAGCTCCGGAATTGAGCGAGCAACCCCCTTCAACGGAGGGGGGAGCGCCCATTCTGACGGCGACCTCCACTAAATCCGGAGGCGCTGAACCCTCTGATGGACGCACTGCAACATGATTCCGTCGTGGAGGAGCACCCTACCCTGATGGGTACGGTGGTTGAGAAGGTTCAGTCTGCCAAAAGCGGGCTAAACGAAGCCTTCACCAGCCTATTAACAGGCTTTGAGGTATGTGATGTATATTCTTAGCTGCTTTGCATATGAAAAATATGCCTGTGTATAGATAGTAGCCCCCGAGACTCTGTTCGGCTGTTGAATAAGGCCGAACAGAGGATAAAGTAATATTCGCAGGAGATAACATACTTGTCTATTTTGATAAACAGGCTTCACTGTTAGTGGCGACCGCCCAGGCTGCCGAAGTTTCTGAACTCAAGCGGAAGCAGAAGCTGGAGCTGGACGATGAGGATCTCGTCCACATCAAAAGCGGTTTGATGAGGCGCAAGGTATGTTTTGAAAAAATTGCTTACACACCTGAAGTTATATGCCAATGCATAGTTTCAAGCACGTGTGTTGCCCTGATCATGATTACAGGTAGTGCGGCCGAGGTCGAGACCTTGAAGAGCGCCCTCGCCCAAACCAAGGAGTAGGCACGGGTTTGCCAAGCGGCCGCCGATAAAGCGGCTACGGATTTCAAGGCCGAGCAGGTCGCCCGCCGCCAATATGAGGAGCGGGTGACTGAGGTGGAGCAAGAGCTCCAGGATGCCGCCGACAAGTGTGAGGCTTTGTGTGACAGCCTGGATTTTGCCTTCTCTCTTTTTCTGGACTTGCCTTCTCTCTTCTTCCGGACTTGGTTTTTACCGTGGTTTTTGCCCTGACTTGATTTGGAGTTTGGAATAATTTCAAATGGACTTGTCACTTGGGCATATCCTTGACTTTCACCCAAGTACCTATATAGTTTATTCCTCTAATAAGTCCCCAAAATAATCAAATGAATAATTTTCATAAAATAAAATATTCATTTTCTCCTTGAAATTCAATTCAGAAACTTGTGCTCCAAAGCAACCCTAATTTTTCTTGCCGAGAAAAATCTGAAATAATTCCTGAATATTCTTAGAACCTTGGCACACCTTCCCAGGCAAAAGTATTGCATGACTTTTTGGAATATTTTTTCTATAGAAAATCATTTCTCTTTTGGCCCAAAATTCTAGTTTGTATAGCAAGTACATTTTCCCTTGAGCTTTTGGCCCTGATCTTTCTTGAGCTTAAACACCCTCCTAAGAAATCCTAAACCCCAGGAGATCAGCCCTAGTGGCCTTCTAGAAGGTGGCTTAACTTGGCGACCAAGTTTCTGGTCAGAAACTTGCCAGCTTGGTTAAGTCAAATCTGGTGGGCCTGAGCATGAGCTATGACCACTCCTAGACTAAACACTGCATGGACAAACGCATAGACAAGGTTTGGCTGCGCTTGGGCGTTGTCTTGACCATGCCAGCTTGGTGACCGCGCAAAGACATGGCGCCTGGCAACGTCTCGACGCGCTCTGGCTGGCGCTTTCCTCTCTGTTTCGCGCGTGCTCGTTCCAGCGCTTGCCGATGCCTGCCGCGCCGCACCTACAGCGTCGACCCATCACCCTTGACCGCTCCCTGGCGCTCGCCGACGCCGGAGCTGCCGCAGCAAGCAAGGGCACGTCGTGGGCAAAATGCCACAGTGCGCGCGTGCACTTGTCCACTTCCTCCACCGCCTCCTGTGCTCATCCGCGAGCGTGGGCAAGCTCCTGCATTGACGCTGAGTGTCTTCCCCCTCGCATTGGAGCTTCTCGCGGCATTCGCTGCGTGTCCAGAGAGCTCCAGCGACACGTCCCCCCTCGCTCCGGCTATATATAGCGACCCCCGCCTCGAATCCTAGCCAAGCACCACTCGACACCACCTCCACAAGCACATAGAACGACCCCAGCTCGGTCGGGTAGGCCTCTAGCCTTCGCCCCGACCAGAGGACTCCGACGACCTCCGCAGTCCAGCCGCCGCTCTCTGGTGCCTCTCGAGCTCAAGCAACTGCTTGGGCGGGGCATTGGGGGTCTGCTGGTGCTGCCTGGACACCGCTGAGCCCTCGGAGCTGCCTCTAGCCGTCATCTTCCACCACTCCGGCGAACTCCGTCCGCCGCCGTAGCTTGCGAGCCCGACCGCGAGCAGCTCCGTCCACCCCACGCCAAGCTACGGGTACGGGCAGGTGCTCCACGAGCCCTGCTACAATCCTATCCCTCTAGCCTAGCCCCAAACCATCTCGTCGCCGGCATGAGCTCCGGCGAAGCCCCGCCTCTCTCTGATCTCGTGCTCCCCCTCTCTCTCCTCACGCGCGGGACCCACCTGTGGGTCTCACCACTCGCGCTCGAAGCGGTACGAGTGGAGGCGCCTTTCCCGTTTACGCCTTCGACGTCACCCCCTGGTTTTCTGTTTAATTCAAATATTATTTAGAAATTTGACTAAACTTTGACCAGCCACCATTTCTAAACCATAAGTCCAAATGATTTGATTCTTTGTGCATTGTCTTTGTTTCAGAAAGATCTAGCAGCACACCAAAGGGTGGATTTTTCCTTGCTATCTAGAATTTATGGTGCTATTCAGAGAGGTTTTTGATAATTATTTTTGTGGATTTAAATTCTTTTCAGAAGGAGAAGCTTGTCTTGAAGCAAACCAAGAGGGGTGTGATCCTCCTCTACACTAAGGCAAGCCACACCTGCATTATTGCAATATCTATGATTTTCTACTTGAATATGAGTTCTTATTTGCATTTAAAATTTGATAAATAAATTTGGTTAATTGCTAGTTACTTTATCATGCTTGATATGCTTGTTTTAGTTACTGGTTGAATGCATGAACTTGTTTGGCTAAGTACAATAAGATTTTGCACTAGACATATTGCTATGTAAATTAATGATAGTTATTTTATTAAGTGATATTTTCAATTAAATGTTGAACTAATAAAATTATTGCTTGATAATAAAAATGAGTTATAACCAGAGAAGTTTTGATTCTGAGTATTGCAAGATATTTATGTTGTTAAGTTTGATCCATGACTATGAGTTGCTTGCCTTGCATGACGAGTAGTTGCATGATTATGGCATTATATCAGGTTTGTGATAATTTTTTTTATCAAAGCTAAACTTGATTAAGTTCAACTTGAATATGATGTTGATCACATCATGGTGCCATTGAATCGGGTTTTTAATTCAGTGCGACCACATTTACCTTGTGGGAAGGTCTTGATTCGGTCCTTTGTTGTGGCTCTCACCGGTGCCTCCCGCAAGGGAAGGTTATGGGCGTGCATACCCTGGCCTGGTAAGAAGAAATAACCTTGTGTGCTCGTTTTTGTTTTTATGGTACCTTGTCCCCATTTGGGACCGTTTTGCCACGACGGTGGCCGTTGGTGTCTTTGGTAGACACGGGGCCACCCAAGACCTAGCCCTGAGAGGGAGTTGGTTGGAGTGGCCGAGGAGAGTGCATGGCAAAGGGAGGGTTTCGTCGGAATGCTTTGGTCCACCCGAATGGGAATGCGAGGCCAGGTGCTCCGTAGTGTGGGTAAAGTGCGCTACCTCTGCAGAGTGTATTTAATCTATCGGTAGCCGCGTCCTTGGTTATGGGCATAACTCGTGAGTAAGTCACACCATGGATCAACTTTTATAATAAATCTTGCAAACTAAGTGATTGTTATGATGCATTGGTTCATGGTGAATCATGAACTCTTGAGGTGTTCATGAGTGATTGGTTTCAGGTGTGACCCCAGTATGGTCACCGTTTGGTTACGAGGTAACCGTCTTGTAAGCGAGTCCGTGAGACTCGGAGCACGTATTGTTTGCATTGCATCTGTAGTATTTCTTGCATTGAATTAATCTGATTAATTATCATGATATTGTCTATCATCATGCTTATGTTTGTTGTGAGCTTGCAAGTACATTCAATGTACTGACCTGGCGTGTTATGCCAGCTTTCAGGCAAGTCGGTTCGCATCGGAGCGCATCTCTTGTCTAGGCCGTGTCCACGTCGGTGTCCCTGTGCTATGGAGTTCCACTTCATCGTTCTTCCGCTGCCGCGTCGTTCGTGTGATCGAGGCCCCCGTCATGTTCATTAAATAATGTACATACTGTCCAGCAGCAATGGGTGTGCCGCTTGGCCTCGTATCTCGATGTAATATCAGACCTATGTAATCCGCTAGCATCAATAAAGCGGTTGTTTCTGTACCATGTTGTTGTGTATTGCCAGAAGACTTGATCTCTGGGCTGGCAATGCAAGGTAAACCGGTTGCTCTGAGCCGGGGTGCCAGACTTTGGAGGAGAAAAATAAGGCCCAAGCGGTCGATCCCGCCAAGGCTCTCCAAGAGGCCAAGGAAGCACGGACCGAGTCCCGGGCGGCTTGTGAGGAGATCAAGCAGGCCGAGCAGATAGCGGCTGGTAAGCCCTTTCTTTTGCAGAGTAAATTCGGCAGTCAGAAATACGCCTTGCTCACTCGACTATGGAGTTCTCCAGACGCCTTTGCGGATCTGCCGAGGAGTGCTGCTGACGCCGCACAGTATTGCCGAGGAGTGCATAGAGGGTGCGCGGATGGCCTTTGCCCGTGTCAAGATGCATTGGGCGAAGATGAAGGCCGCCGTCGTGCCAGTTGAGGGCCCACCCGAAGACAAGGACCATCGCAAAACAGAGCGATATTTCGAAGACGTCCTAGAGGGTGCCCGTTTAGTAGAGGGTCAATTCTCGAAGGATATCATGTTTGAATGCATGTATCCAGGCTGCCCAAACGTTGTGTTATGAACCGAAGCTTTGTAATATATTTGTGACTTTATCTGAAATTATTTTCCTCCTGTGTGGCCGTTTTTATTTCAGAAAGTTTACCAGTCGTCGGCTTTAGCCCCCACGTAGGTACTACGGGGGTGTTCGGAATAGCACATGACCACACATGACCCAACGTCTTGGTCCATAAATGAGGTGTCTGTGCAGTGAACTAGGCAATCAGACTATGCAGCTTTATCACTCTCACTTAGCCATAGGAGTTTGACAATGGGACTATGAGCTAGCCCCTGGTGCATGTGCAGCTATCCAAACTTGGATGCCGTAGGTGCGTGACTGGGTGGAGGCCAGTCCTTCGTACAATACGGAAAAAATTGCAAGAGATTTAGTAAGTCACCGGACCACTGACCAACTCTCGCTGTATCATGACAGTTAGTTTTCGGCTTTCTCTACTGAGGTGTTTGACCGGACGAACGAGAAACACAATCACGGTAGTTCTCCCTTTACTACCTTAGCCGAACAAGCGGAACGGCAGGTGGTAACCAAAGGAGCCGGGCAACCCAACTATTGACCAAAGACATGATTCGGAGCCGATGCATATAGTGCAGTATTCGGGACGCCGAAGTATACTATAAGAGTGTTCGGACCTTTTTTGTTGAAGAATATATGTGGCTGAATAGAGCCCCTGGCAATTTAGATCATGCCGAGGTGTATATGCCAACCTGACGTGAAGAGGGAATGCAGATTATGAAATAAGCCAATACCGAATAGGGTTGGGCAAAACTGTTTCCCTTATAGTCTGATGGATACATCAAAACGTGCTCTTACAGAGAATGCCGTAAGCATCAAGGCTATTTTACATGCCCAGAATTTGTTAACAAGGGTAAGCTGTATACAGGTCCTAAAAAGAGAAGGTGGTCTTGAAGATCCATTGGACACCCTGCCGCACGTCTGCGCCGCTTTTCACCTTGGTGTAGGATCCTTTGAGAGGGTCAACGATCGTGTATATAGAAGGGGCCTAGGAAAGGGCCCTTGTACCATCGAAAAGTGATTTAGGTTTAAAGAACCTGAAATAAGAAAGAAAAAGGAAAAAAGAAGAAGAAAAAGAAGAAAATCAAGGTCCGAATAGGGCCGAGCCGTATTGTGGGCCTTCTCCTTAGTGTGCCTCCGTCCTTGCCCAAGGTATTTTGAGTGCGTACTTATGCACACGCGGTACATACAACGCGGTTAGATGGGGGGATTGACGAAGGAGGAATTTGCTAGTCCAGCTTGGGATGGACCGAGCTGTCATTCTGCAGGGTAGATCGGACTCGTTTGACAGTGTCCGGGGGCTTAATTGCCGATGAAGTGTTCGGCTTGAAAGTTCCTCTATGTACCTCGGCTGCCAGGGCCGCGGTGTGCTCCTCGGTACGGAGGGAGCGCTCCATGTTTCCATTAACTGTGATGACGCCGCGGGGTCTAGGCATTTTGAGCTTTAAGTAAGCGTAATGCAGGACTCCATTGAAGCGAGCGAAGGCGGTTCGTCCGAGCAGTGCGCGATAACCAGTGCGGAAGGGACGATGTCGAAGATCAAGTCTTCGCTTCGGCAATGATCTGGTGAGCCAAAGACTACTTCCAGCGTTATTGAACCTGTGCAGAAAACCTCCATGCCGGGTATTACTCCTTTAAAGGTTGTTTCGGTGGGCTTGATCCTTGACGGATCGATACCCATTTTACGGATGGTGTCCTGATAAATCAGGTTGAGACTACTGCCGCCGTCCATGAGGACTCACGTGAGATGGAACCGTCGATGATTGGGTCGAGGAATAAGGCTGCCAAACCTCCATGACGGATACTGGTCGGATGGTCCCTGCGATCAAAGGTGATCGGACAGGCCGACCACGGGTTGAATTTTGGGGCGACTGGCTCTATGGCATAGATGTCCCTTAGTGCGCGCTTGTGCTCCCACTTGGGGATATGAGTGACATAGATCATGTTCACTATTTTCACCTTAGGGGGAAATTTCTTCTGTCCCCTTGTGTTCGGTGGGCGAGGCTCTTCATCGTCCTCGCTCGGCGGCCCTTTCCCCTTGTGTTCAGTGTTTATCTTACCAGCCTGTTTAAAGACCCAACAATTTCTGTTTGAATGATTGGCAGGCTTGTCAGGGGTGCCATGAATCTGGCAAGGCCGATCGAGTATTTTGTCCAAACTGGATGGACCATCTTTGTTTCCTTTGAATGGCTTCTTCCGGTGACTGGATTTAGAGCCACCGAATCCGGCGTTGACCGTTGTGTCTTCGGTATCTTCATTGTTGCGTCGACGCTTGTGTTTGTTGCGTCGTGGCCTACCATTGCCGTCTCTGGCTTCGGAGGTGCCAGGGTCGCTGGTACTATTGCTTCTATGAGCTAACCAGTTCTCTTCTCCCGTGCAAAAGCGGGTCATGAGTGCGGTAAGAGCTGACATGGACTTTGGTTTTTCTTGGCCGAGGTGTCGGGCGAGCCATTCGTCACGGATGCTATGTTTAAAGGCCGCAAGGGCTTCGACGTCCGGACAATCGACGATTTGGTTCTTTTTAATTAGGAACCTAGTCTAGAGTTTTCGGGCTGACTCTCCGGGTTGCTGGACTATATGACTAAGGTCATCGGCGTCCGTAGGCCGGACATAGGTACCTTGGAAGTTGTCTCTAAAGGCATCTTCCAAATCTTCCCAGCTACCAATAGAGTTATCTCGGAGGCTGTTTAACCAGTGTCGTGCTGGTCCTTTTAGCTTTAAAGGGAGACATTTGATGGCATGGCGATCGTCACCGCGAGCCATATGGATATGGGGAAGGAAATCTTCAATCCATACCGCGGGATCTATCATGTCGTCGTATGATTCGATGTTTACGGGCTTAAACCCTTCTGGGAACTGTGTTGCATTACCTCATCGGTAAAGCATAAGGGGTGTGCGGCGCCTCTGTATCGGGCAACGTCACGACGCAGTTCGGATGACATCTGTATGTGGTTTTTGGCTCGGGTGAGGTTATGCCTATCGCGCCAGGCCTGATGGCTGTCTTCTCGCGTTGGGGCACGCCCCCTTGATCCGTAGATTGATCTGGCTTGGCCTGCTCTATAGTCCAGGTCCTGTTGTAGGTCATAGGTGTATCCTGGAGCCGCTGCCTCCTTGCCTCTACAGCGAGGTGGTGCGGGTTGGTGTTCGGTGTAGGTGGCTGTTTTATCTCGCCCACGTGGTGGACGGTCTGGTTCATCAGCGCGGTCATATCTCGACGGTATTGGCTCAAGGGCCTCGTCGTCGAATTGCGGTAGTAGCCGACGCTTCGGATAACTCTTTATTGGGCGCTCGAGGCCGTATTCCTTGGCAGCTAGGACCTGGGTCCACCTATCATTCAGTGTATCCTGTTCGGCTTGGAGTCGTTGCTGCTTCTTTTTTAGGCTTCTCGCAGTGGCGATTAGTTGGCGCTTAAAGCGCTCCTTCTCGAGGGGTTCCTCTGGCACGATGAATTCTTTGTTGCCGAGGCTAACATCATCCTCTGATATCGGTAGATAGTTACTATCTTCCGAATCCTCATCCCCAACTTGCTCGTCAGAGTGAACTTGCCCCTCTTCCCGTTCGTCCTATTCGGACGTAGGCTCAACTGGGTCTTCGAGGTCTTCGGCATTGTCTGGAGTGTTATCGTCTCCGGTGCCGGTATTACTTTCCTTTCCGCAATGTGATTTTGAGCGGCGTCGTTGACGTCGACGTTTCGGTGGTGCATCCGCGGGTTTACCTCGATCGGATCCTTCCTGCCTTCATCGTCGTCCTCTTTGTGTGTATCCATCATATACACATCATATGTGGTGGTAGCCGTCCAGCGCCCGGTGAATGATGGGTCTTGGCTTTGTTTGTCTCCGTCATCGTCATCCATGCCGTCAATGTCTTCGGAGGCGTAATCTAGCATGCCGGTTAAGTCTTCGACAGTGGCGATGAAGTGGGTGGTGGGTGGGACGTGAAATTTCCTGCTCTCATCCCCTAATCCAGGCTGGGCGTAGTTCGGGGGTGATTCCTCTGTGATGGCGAGGGATCGCATTAAGTCCAGAGCCTCGTTTAAGAGTGAGGATTGGACGGGGAAACGAGGTTCCATGGAGCTAGTCAGGGAAAAACCTCCTGGCCAGGCTCACTTGGCACGGACCTCGAGAGTTCGGAGCTAGCGTCCGGGGGCGAGTCCGGCTTTTCAATGATAAGGGGAACCCAGTTTGACTCTGGGCTTGCCGATGATACAGTCGCCTCCGCGTCTCCGGTAGTGAGCTTTGTAACAGCAGAGAGTCTGGTGGGCTCCAGATTTCCACCTTCGGACCCGACAGTTTGCTCCGCATCTAAAGCCAGAGCGGTGGTCGTGGCCGCGAACCCTTCGAAGATCAAGTCTCCTCGAATATCAGCGACATAATTTAGGTTCCCAAAACTGATCTAATGACCAGGGGCATAGCTATCGATCTGTTCAAGGTGCCCAATTGAATTGGCACGCAGAGCGAAGCCACCGAACACAAAAATTTGACCGGGGAGGAAAGTTTCCCCAGAAACAGGCTCGTTGTTGACGATCGAGTGAGCCATCGAACCTTCTGTCGACGGCACAGTGGAACTCTCAATGAAAGCACCAATGTCGGTGTCAAAACCGGCCGATCTCGGGTAGGGGGTCCCGAACTGTGCGTCTGACGATCAAAGGTAACAGGAGACAAAGGGACACGATGTTTACCCAGGTTCGGGCCCTCTTAATGGAGGTAATACCCTACTTCCTGCTTGATTGACTTTGATAAGTACAGGGGTTACAAGAGTCGATCTACCTCGAGATCGTGATGGCTAAATCCTAGCTGTCTAGCCTATGTAAATTCTGATAGCCTCTACGGACTAAAGCATCCGGTTTATATAGACACCGGAGGGACCTAGGGTTGTACAGAGTCGGTTTACAGAGAAAGGAAACTATACATCCGGACGTCAAGCGGCAAAGGAGAGTCCCATCCGGATACGGGGGAAGGCCTTCTATCTTGTATCTTCATGGCCCATCAGTCCGACCCATGCTACATAGCCCAGACACCGGAGGACCCCATAATCCCGGACTCCCTCACAGGGCCTGGCCCCGCGCATACCTCAACTGCCGTTGGGGCGTCCGGATCACCAGGATGAGACCAAGGGGTGAGGGGCTACGTGAACAGTGAGACCCTTGAGTCGCGATGCTCAAGGGCCCCCCTTGACGTATGAACAACCCTCATGATGGAAGCATGAGCATCATTTTTAGCGTTCTGCATCGGCAGGGCCCGACCCCGCGCATATCTCAACCGTCTTTGGGGTGTCCAGATCACCAGGACGAGGCCAAGGGGTGAGGGGCTACATGACCAGTGAGGCCCCTGAGTCGCGATGCTCAGGGGTCCCCCTTGACGTACGAACAACTCTCCATACCTTTCCTCGCTGGGCTTTCACTCGGGAGGGACGCGATAAGACCAGGTCCGAGGGACCTGGTGAGGTGGTATACGCCAGGCATGACCTGAGCGTAGCCACCATGCACAGCCCCCTCGCGCGACCCTGCTGAGGGGAAAGCGGTGCGGTGAGGCTGAGCAGTGAGCCTAGTGGCTCTCGTGAGGTTACTACAGCCGCTAGGGTGCCCTCAGTTGTTTATTCACCAGCGCGGAGCATAGTGCTTCCGCTCTTGCACGGGCATAGCCAATCCTCGACCGTGTCGTCCGCCAGCGCGGAGCATGGGGCTTCCGCTAGTACGTGGGTGGGAGCTCCTTCTGTGGGGAGACTCCGGGGCGTGTACAGCCCCGTCCTGGCACGTGGCTTGCACGACAGGACTGGAGGAGGTGTGTACACTACAAAAAAAAGACACATCCGTGACATTTTGGGCCGAACAAATTTTTTCTGTCATGATTATGACACTTGTATGGCAATAATTGTGACAAAACCCGATATCATCATACATGTGGTGGGCTCCTACTTCTATGACAAAAAATCATGATAGAAAATGGGCTTTTCGTCCTGGGCGGGCTGGAGACGAAGCTACATGACATTCTTTGGGCTGTCCATGATGGAAAAAATCGTGGTAGAAGCAAGGGAGAGGAAATATCGCGGAGTTCCCCGTTACGGTGGGTGGTCGGGGCCGAGCGATGCACTGTGGTTTGCTTGTTTCTCTCGTGTACGCGCATGTGTGCGAGATGTTGGCTAACTGAACCCGGAGCGATCACACGCTACTAAACCCGAGCGATCGATCCCTTGGCTGTTAACTGAACCCGAGTGATTCACTCGCTGCTGACTGAACCCGATCAATTCCTTCGCTGCTGCTGCTAACTGAACCCGAGCGATCGATCACTACTGCTGCTTACTGAAGCCGATTGTCGGTGTCAAAACCGGCAGATCTCGGGTAGGGGTCCCGAACTGTGCGTCTAAGGATCAAAGGTAACAGGAGGTAGGGGACACAATGTTTACCCAGGTTCTGGCCCTCTTGATGGAGGTAATACCCTACTTCCTACTTGATTGACTTTGATGAGTATAGGGGTTACAAGAGTTGATCTACCTGAGATCGTAACGGCTAAGCCCTAGATGTCTAGACTGTATGATTATGATTGCCTCTACGGACTAAACCCTCCGGTTTATATAGACACCGGAGGGGGCTAGGGTTGTACAGAGTCGGTTTATAGACAAAGGAATCTTCATATCCGCATGCCAAGCTTGCCTTCCATGCCAAGGAGAGTTCCATCCGGACACGGGGGAAAGCCTTCCATATTGTATCTTCAGAGCCCATGAGTCCGGCCTATGTTTCATAGCCCGGACGCCCGAGGACCCCATAGTCGAGGACTCCCTCAGTATCCCCTGAACCTGGCTTCAATGACGACGTATCCGGCGCGCAGACTGTCTTCGACATTGTAAGGCGGGTTGCTCCTTCGAACACTCCAAAGCAGTCCTCTGAACAAGAGATCTATACCCGGCTCTGTACAACAGGTTAACCTTCCAACCATAAGAGCATAATACTTTAAATATATCCATCGACATCCTTTTCCAGTGGAACATCACGTTCGGCTCTGCTATAGTCTCGAACCGCTTTTTGGGCCTCCCGCCTTGCATTTCAATATGCAGCTCCCACTGACACGTCTTGTCAAGGCAAAGATCGTGCCCCCTCATTGCGGTATTTTCATCAATACATATTTGGGTAATCCAACCGTGTCGTTTGTATGCCCCCTTGGGAACAGGCGAGTTTTAAGGCTTGAGGGAGGGGGACGCTTGATATTCGCAGCCCATATAAGTGGATAGAATCCAACTCTCCCACCCTACGCCTCATTCTCTCTCTGCCTTTCCATCCTCGAGCTCCAACACCCAAGTTCCAAGCTTTTCTCCCTCTGCAACTCCCCCAACTATGGCCGGCTCTCAAGGCAAGTGGATGGCCTCCTCCGTCACTGAGGAGAACATCAAGGAGCTGCGGGAGGCGTGGTATCTAACCTCGGAGATCAAGCATAGGCTTCCCGATCCGGCGCGGGTCATCCCTACTCCGGAGCCCAGCGAGAGGGTGGTGTTCATCCCCCACTTCCTCCACGGACTCGGATTCGCCCTTCACCCCTTCGTGAGGGGACTCATGTTCTACTACGGGCTGGATTTTCACGATCTTGCCCCAAATTTGTTCCTCCACATCTCGGCGTTCATCGTCATGTGTGAGGTCTTCCTCCGTGTCCCTCCACATTTCGGTTTATTGCTCAAGATTTTTAACGTGAAGCCGAAGGTGGTTGACGGGCAACACGCGGAGTGTGGAGGTGCCATGGTGAGCAAGCTCCCCAAGGTCAATTGGCCAAAGGGAGTCTTTGTGGACACCGTCAAAATATGGCAACATGAATGGTTCTATATGACAGAACCCCGCGGCTCCAAGTGGGCAGCCGCTCCAGCTTTTAGATCCGGACCCCCGCTGAGGCTCACATCCTGGACCGACAAGGGTCTGGACCGGGGGTCGGTTCCTGAGGTGCTGCTGTTGCAGAAACGCGTCCAGAGCATGATAGCGAAGGACATTACCCTCGCCGACATAATCCAAGTGATGCTGATTCGCCGAGCACTTCCCTGCCAGCGGAGGCCCCTCAAGATGTGGGAGTTCAATCCGGAAGGGCCACGGACCCTACAACGGTTCTATGGTACAACGCATAAGGGGATTTGGAAGTTGCTTTTTAAGAAGCAGAAAACATGGCCAAAGTCATCAGACGACATCGGCCTCGACTGCAACCATCCGCCTTCTGAGGTAAATTCTAAAACCACTGAACATTAGTGGGTTCGTTGCTCCAAAGGATAAGTATTTGAGTAGTCCATCCTCCCAAATAGGTCTGGATCAAGAAGGCGGAGCAGATCCGGTGTCCGGCTCCGCTCCCCAAAGACCCAGCCAATCCTCTACTAATGAGGATGCTGGTCCCGACGCCATACCAGGCGCCGGTAAAGAAGGACAAGAAGAAGAAGAAGAAGAAAGAGGAGGGCACTTCGGATGCAGTGTCCAGAGAAGCTGATGCCCAGTCCTCTCACGAGGGCGACGACGAGCAGGAGGATGAGGAGGAAGAAGAAGATCCTCCTCGCAAGGGCAAGAAGAGGGCGGCCTCCGAAGACTTGGAGGCCGAAGCCTCTAAGAGGGACAAAATCACCCTCCCCGATGACTCGGAGTCAGACGCTGAGGCCATCCCAAAGCATCGTCGCCGGACTAAACCCCAAGCCGACTCGTAAGTAGCCCGGGATCCTTCACACTCACCCAATCTTTATAAATTGTGATGATAACTCTAAGTTCCATCCTTTTAGTCCGGCCCATAGTATCCCCCAGCTATCCTCATCCTCGGGGGATCTGCCACCGGAGATGATGGAGAGCGAGTCGCCCTCCCCAGCTTCCCCGTCGCCTTGGGCGGATGACCCCGAGGTGTCATCCCATAGGCCCTCGCCGAGCCTTGAAGAGAAACGGGGGGGGGGGGGGCGACTTAAGGGCGCCTGAGGGCAACACATCGGATACCGAAGGACTGAGGGGTGCGGCCCCCACGAAGACCGGGGATGGGGGCCCCGGTCAATCCGACACCTAGCCGCATACTACTCCGGAGACCAATAAGGCTCCAGAGTCTAATGAGTGACCCCCATGGGAGAGGGGGCTGTGGCGACCTCCACTAATCCGGAGGTGCCGAATACCATGGTGAATGCACTACAAAGTGAATCCATCCTGGAGGAGCACCATATCCTGATGGTTACGGTGGCTGAGAAGATTCAGTCCGCCAAGAGCGGGCTGAACAAAGCCTTTTCCAACCTGCTGGCAGGCTTCGAGGTACGCAACGTAATATTTTTTTTGTTTTTATGAAAAATATGCCTATCTATAGATAGTAGCCCCTGAGACTCTATTCGGTTCTTTGAAAAAAAAACGAGCAGAGGATCAATAACCAATTGTCAGGGGTAACATACTTTTATCTGGATGAACACAGGCTTCTCTGCTAGTGGCGACTGCCCAATCAGTGGAAGTTTCCGAACTCAAACGGAAACTGGAATTGGCCGATGAGGACTTAGTCCTTGTTAACACGCGGCTCGACCAGGCGCAAGGTATAAGATACATCTTACTGTATGCCCATTTATTTCCGTGTTTTGTGGAAGTTCAAGAGCTAACATGCGCGTATTTGGATAGATGGCGCCCCCGCGGTGGAGACCCTCAGGGGTGAGCTTGCCCAAGCCAAGGAACAAGCAAGGGTAAGCAAGGCGGCTGCTAATAAAGCAGCTGCGGACTTAACGGCCGAACAGGCCGCTTGGCGCTGTTTTGAGGAACGGGTAACCGAGATGGAGCAAAAGCTTAAGGACACTGCCGCCAAATGTGAGTCCTTAGAAAAGGAAAATAAGGCGAAGGAAACCGAACTCGCCAAGGCCCTTCAAGAAACTTCGGAGGCGCGGTCCGAATCCTGTGCAGCGCTCGAGGAAATCCGTCAAGCCAGACAGATAGCGACTGGTAAGCCCTTTCTTTTACAGGCTAAATTTGGGGACCGGAAGTATGCCTTGCTTAATCGACCGTGGAGTTCTCCAGACGCATATGCGGATCTGCCGAAGAGTGCTATGGCCGCCGCCCAATTCTTCCAGGCCCAGGAGGGGTACGCGATGGAGAAGCTCTTCTAGTCGCAGTTTGCGGGGCAGGAGCGTCCCGTACCGCTAAATGACCAGATGGCACAATGTGCGGAGCTGCAGAAGATGTCCAGCGCAACCATGAAGGACGTCATAGTCCGGTTGTGGCCGGCCGAAGCCATTCCGGATAGCTACTTCGGCCTCATGCGACGCCTCGTCGATGCGCTGCCCTGAATTGACGCTGTTAAGAGGTGGTCTTTTATAGAAGGGGCGCGAATGGCCTTCGCTCGTGTTAAGATGCACTGGGGGAAGATGAAGGCCGAAAAGGGGGTAGTCGAGGGTCCGCCCGAAAGCAAGGACCACAGTACACCAGAGCGCTACTTTGAGGAAGTTCTCAAGGGTGCCCGCCTTGTAGAAGGCCAATGCTCTAAGGATGTAGTGTTCGAATGAACGAGTCTGAACTGTTTGGGAGTTTGTATCATGAACTAAGTCTTTTGTAATATATTTCTTCTTTCATGAAGATTTTTATCCTCCTGTGTGGCCATTTTATATCTGAGAGTTCCCAGTCACCGGCTTCAGCCCCCTTTTAGATACTACTGGGGTGTTCGGAATTGCACATGACTACACTTAACCCAACGTCTTGGTCCATGAAGGAGGTGTCAGTGCGGTGAACCAGGAAATCAGACTATGTGGTTTTACTGCTCTCACTTAGTCGTAGGAGTTTGACGATGGGTCTACAAAGCAGCCCCTGGTATGTATGCGGCTATCCTAATTTGGATGCATTGCATAGGTGACCGGAAAACGGTCCTTCGTGTAATACGGAAGAAATCGCTAAATATTTTGATAAGTCGCCAAGTAGCTGACCAGCTCTCGCCGCATCATGACAGTCAGTTTTCGGCTTTCTCTACTGAGGTGCTTAATCGGGCAAACCAGAAACACAATCTCAGTAGTTCTCCCTTTACTACCCTAGCCGATCAGACGAAACATAAGGTAGCAAACACAGGAGCTGGGCAACCCAACTATTGACCAAAGACATGATTTGGAGCCAATGCATATAATGCCGAGCTTGGGACGCCAAATTGTGCTATAAAGCTGTTCGGACTTTTTGGTTGGCAACACATATGTTGCCATATAGAGCCCTTGGCAATTTTCGCTGAGGTGTGTGCGTGAGACAACTGAAGAGACAGAATAAAGTCTATAAGTGAAGACAATACCAAGGAAGAATTTGCTTCACTGGAGTCTGATTAATACGTCGAAACATAGTATTACAGATGGTAACATAATTACCAAGGCTATTTTACATGCCGGGGGTCTTAAGGCTAAAGAGAAAAGCTCTATACAGGTTCTTTGAGTGAGGTTATGGTCTACAAAATCCTTTGTACCTTCCTGTCGCACGTCTGCGTCGCTTTTGCCTGAATAAGAAATATTCCTTAAGAGGACAGGTCTTCAACTATTTGTACGGAACCGTGCTCGGAGACAGTCCTTGTGAGTCTGTAGGACGAGGAGGTTTTAATACACTTGTGGTAAAAGAGAAGAAATAAGTAAAAACGAGGGGGAGACCATATAGTGTCAAACCGTACTATAGGCCTGTCCGTATTTTGCCTCCGCTGATGCCCAAGGCACTTTGAGTGCGTAATTGTGCATGCGCGGTACTAATCTCGCTGTAGTACGTGGCAATCTACGGAGGCGAAACTGCTAATCCGACCCTGGGATTGCCGGGCTGCCCGCATGCCGAACTGTCCGTCCTTGCGTAGTAAAGTCCGGCGGCTTAATAGCCGATGAGGTGTGCGGCTTGACAGGGCCGCTTTGTACTTCGACTGCGATGGCCGCGGTATGCTCCTCGGTACGGAGGGAGCGTTCCATGTTTCCTTGATTGTAATGATGCCACGCGGACCGGGCATCTTTAGCTTTAGATAGGCATAGTGCAGGACCGCGTTAAAGCGGGCGAAAGCAGTTCGTCCGAGCAGTGCGTCATAGCCACTGCGGAATGGGACGATATCGAAGATCAAGTCTTCGCTTCGGAAGTTGTCCGGTGAATCGAAGATGACTTCCAGCGTGATTGAGTCCGTGCAGCGGGCCTCTACACCAGGTATTACTCCATTAAAGGTGGTTTTAGTGGGCTTGATTCTTGATGGATCGATGCCCATTTTGCGGACAGTGTCTTGATAAAGTAGATTGAGACAACTGCCTCCATCCATGAGGACTCGCATCAGGTGGAATCTGTCGATGATGGATCGAGGACTAGAGCTGCTGAACCTCCATGACGGATACTAGTTGGGTGATCCATTTGATCGAAGGTGATTGGGCAAGCCAACAAAGGGTTGAATTTTGGGGCGACCGGCTCTAAGGCGTAGACGTCCCATAGTGCGTGCTTGCGTTCCCTCCTAGGGATATGTGTGACATATATCATATTCACTATTTTTACTTCGGGGGGAAATTGCTTCTACCCCCTGTGTTCGGTTGACGAGGCTCTTGATCATCGTCGTCGCAGGGCGACCCTTCCCCCTTGTGTTCGGCGTTGAGTTTTCCGGCCTGTTTAAAGACCCAACTATTTCTGTTGG
Source organism: Triticum aestivum (assembly GCF_018294505.1). NCBI lineage: Eukaryota > Viridiplantae > Streptophyta > Magnoliopsida > Poales > Poaceae > Triticum > Triticum aestivum. Next base: position 220,931,404 of record NC_057802.1, read on the forward strand.
TGTGATTAGCGGGTTTATCGGGGGTGCCATGAATCTGGCAAGGCCGATCGAGTATTCTGTCTAGGCTGGATGGGCCATCTCTGTTTTCCTTGAATGGCTTCTTCCGTTGACCGGGCTTGGAGCCACTGAATCCGGCATTGACCGCGGTGCCCTGGGTTTCTTTGTTATTGTTTTGACACTTGTGCTTGTTGCGTCATGGCTTGCCATTGTCGTCCCTGGGTTCGGAGGTGCCAGGCTCGCTGGTGCTATTGCTTCTATGGGCAAGCCAGCTATCCTCTCCCGCGCAAAAGCGGGTCATAAGCGTGGTGAGGGCTACCATGGATTTAGGCTTTTCTTGGCCAAGGTGTCGGGCGAGCCACTCGTCTCGGACGCTATGTTTGAAGGCCGCGAGGGCTTCGGCGTCCGGACAATCCACAATCTGGTTTTTTATGAGGAACCTGGTCCAGAGCTGCCGGGCTGATTCCCCGGGTTGCTGGATTATGTGGCTAAGGTCATCGGCGTCTGGGGGCCGAACATAGGTTCCTTGGAAGTTGTCTCTAAATGCGTCCTCCAAGTCTTCCTAGCTACCAATAGAGTTTTCTGGTAGGCTGTTGAGCCAATGCCGTGCTGGACCCTTGAGTTTTAGGTGGAGGTACTTGATGGCATGTAGATCATCACCGCGTGCCATGTGAATGTGGAGAAGAAAATCTTCAATCCATACTGCAGGATCTGTTGTGCCATGATATGATTTGATGGTCATGGGTTAAAAACCTTCTGGGAACTGGTTCTCCATTACCTCATCGGTGAAGCATAGAGGGTGTGAGGTGCCTCTGTATCGGGCAACATCACGGCGCAGTTCGGACGAAGTCCATATGCGGTTTTGGCCCGGACATGGTTGTGCTTGTCACGCCAGGCTTGATAGCCGTCCTCACGCGCCGGGGCACGCCCCCGCGATCTGTAGATTGATCTTGTCTGACCTGCTCTATTTTCCAGGTCCTGTCGTAGGTCGTATGTGTATCCCCGAGCTATTGTTTCTCTGCTTTTACGGCGAGGTGGCACGGGCTGGTGTTCGGCTTGAGTTGCCGTTCTGTCCCAGCCACGTGGTGGACGGTCAGGTTCGTCAGCCGCGTTACGTGCCGGTGGTATGGGCTCTAGCGCCTCGTCATCGTATTGGGGTAGCAGCTTACGCTTCGGGTAACTCTTTGTGGGGCGTTCGAGGCCATATTCTTCGGCTGCCAGGACATTTGTCCATCTATCGTTGAGCAGATCTTGGTCAGCTTGAAGTTGCTGCTGCTTCTTTTTTAGGCTTCTCGCCGTGGCTATTAGCCGGCGCTTAAAGCGCTCTTGTTCGAGGGGTTCCTCTGGCATGATAAAATCTTCGTCGCCGAGGCTCACGTCGTCCTCGGAGTGGTAGATAGTTGCTATCCTCTGAGTCTTTGTTCCGTGTTTGCTCGTCAGGGCCAACTTGCCCGTCCTCCCGATCATCCTGTTCGGATGTTGGTTCGATGGGGTCTCCTTGGTCTTCGGCGTTTTCCGAGTATTATTGTCTCTGGTGCCGGTATTGCTGTCTTTTTTGTGACGCGATTTAGAGCGGCGCCACCGACGTTGACGCTTCGGTGGTATCTCAGGAGGTTCATCCTCAACTGGGTCCTTCCCCTCATCACCGTCGCCTTCTTTAGGTGTGTCCACCATGTATACGTCATACGAGGAAGTGGCCATCCAGCGTCCGGTGCACGGCGGGTTTTGGGCCTGCTCCTCTCCGGCATCGTCGTCCATACTGTCGATGTCTTCGGAGCCATAGTCGAGCATGTCGGTTAGATCCTCGACAGTGGCTATAAAGTGGGTGGTGGGTGGGAAGTAAAGTTCCCTATTTTCAGCCCCTAGTCCGGGCTGGGCGCAATTCGGAAGCGGTTCCTCTATGATGGTGAGGGATCACATTAAATCCAGAGCTCGTTTAAGAGCGAGGTTTGGGTGGGGGCCGAAGTTCCCTGGCCGAACTCGCGTGACGCGGATTTCGAGGGTTCGGAGCTAGTGTCCGGAGAAGAGCCCGACATTATGATGACCACCGGTAGCGCTATCCTCTCCGGTTCCCCAATGTTGGGCTCTATAGCCGTAGAGAGTCCAGCGGGCTCTAGACTCTCGTCTTCGGATCTGGTGACACCCTCCGGGTCTAAGTCCGGAGTGGTGGTTGGAGCCGCGAACCCTTGGAAGATCGAGTATCCTTGGATATCAGTGACATAGTTCAGATTTCCGAAACTGATCTGATGACCAGGGGCGTAGCTGTCGATCTGCTCCAGGTGGCCAACCAAGTTGCCGCGCAGTGTGAAGCCGCCGAATATGAAGATCTGACCGGGGAGAAAAATCTCATTCTCGGCAGCATTATTGTAGATGATCGATGGAGCCATCGAGCCTTTCGATGATGGCACAGTGGAACTCTCAATGAAAGCACTAATGTCGGTGTCAAAACCGGCAGATCTCGGGTAGGGGGTCCCGAACTGTGCGTCTAAGGATCGAAGGTAACAGGAGGTAGGGGACACAATGTTTACCCAGGTTCGGGCCCTCTTGATGGAGGTAATACCCTACTTCCTGCTTGATTGACTTTGATGAGTATAGGGGTTACAAGAGTTGATCTACCTCGAGATCGTAATGGCTAAACCCTAGATGCCTAGCCTGTATGATTATGATTGCCTCTACGGACTAAACCCTCTGGTGTATATAGACACTGGAGGGGGCTAGGGTTGTACAAAGTCGGTTTACAGATAAAGGAATCTTCATATCCGCATGCCAAGCTTGCCTTCCACGCCAAGGAGAGTTCCATCCGGACACGGGGGAAAGCCTTCCATCTTGTATCTTCACGGCCCATGAGTCCGGCCTATGTCTCATAGCCTGGACGCCCGAGGACCCTGTAGTCTAGGACTACCTCACCGATCGAGCCCCCGTGCGAGACGTAGACAGCCGGTGTCGGGTTGCCTCTCGATAAACAGTGACCGTTGCTACCGTGCGCGCAGTATGTAGAACGAGTCGAGACATGGTGAGTCGAGCCGGTTGGTTGGCTGTGGATGAACAGTTCCCGGTGGGGGTTGGATGAACAGGACCCCGTGGTAGTAGGCCGTTGCCGCTGGATGAACAGGACCCCGAGGAGGCCGCCGCACCCCAGCCCGTTGGGGGTGGATGAACAGGACCCCGTGGAGGCTCTATGAACAGCATCCGGTGGAGGCTGGATGAACAGTAGCCGTGGATGAACAATAGCCCGTGGTGGGTGGAGGAGGTCGATGGTGCATGTACAGTAGCTCGTGGAGGCTGGAGCGAGGCAGTAGACGGTGGATGAACATGACCCCGTTTCGACCGTAGGCACTCCAAGACAAGTCTATTTCCTCCATTTTGAGGTACGCCACACCCCTCCTGATCAATAGGACCCTGTTTTGACCGTAGGCACTCAAATACAAGCCCGTTTCCTCCATTTTGCGGTACGCCAGACCCCTCCCGATGAACATGATCCCGTTTCAACCGTGGCCAGTCGAACAGAAGGCCGTTTCCTCCGTTCTGGGGTACGCCAGGCCCCGCTTCGGCTGTTCCGTCCAAGCCGGTTGGCTCCCGTTGAAAAGGACGCGTCCCGATCCAGTCGGTTGCCTCTTGATGAATAGGACGTTGTTTCTCTGTTCCGACCCAGCCGGTTCGCTGCCTGATGAACAAGATGCCGTTGTTGCCGTCCGTTGCCTCTCCAAGTACACAAGCCCTGGTCGTCCGTATATATGCGCGAGTACGTGCTCGAGACCCCGCCCGTATGTACGTACGTGGCCATATTTTTCGCCCTATGGCTGTACGTACGTGTACAGGACTTAGACGGGACTGCGTGAACTGCTATGTCGGGAGCTCTATAACGACACGTGCCGCTACTTACTCGGCCACGGTTCATACTTGCAGAGAGACTGATCGACCCGTATGTACGTACACGTTCGCGACTAGACAGACAATGCTGCGTACGCTTTGACCGGGTGGGTCCCAGCGGTCAGGGAGGATAGGGACACACCTCCTTGCGTGTGAAGATATAGCTGCTCAGTCCCAGCTGTCAGGGGGAGGAATCATTTTTATTTTGCGAGTAATAAGGAGACACTTCCTTGTGTTCGAAGATGTAGGTAGTGGGTCTAGCTGTCAGCTCACCGCCTAAAGTCCTCTCCCGATGGTTGTCCTTCATGGACCATGTTGACCACACCGAGCCAAGAGCACCAAGGCGATGGACGACGGTGAGGCCTAGGAAGGGAACGATGCGGAGCCGGGGAAGAC
>NC_057802.1:220935903-220979577 GCF_018294505.1 Triticum aestivum
GTCGCCGGAGAATAACAGGAGGTGTGGGTGAGTATAGAGGGATGGCATGGCCAGTGGTGGCAGGATAGTCGGACACGGGAGGCAGGAGCAGGCGGCACGGCCGACGCTGGTTTGGGCGGCTGGAGCAAGAAGACCAGAGGTTGAAGAAGTACGATGGCCGTTGGATGGACATTGTATGGTCACTGCGGCTAGAATCGTTTATATTGACTAAGTTTACAAAGCCCTTGGTATGTGTCAACTTAGTAGGCCCATAGGTCAGTCTCCAAAATGGTGCGCCCCAGATGTCAGGCGGAGGAATAATTCTTTGGGCGGCTGAAGCAAGAATATCCGAGATTGAAGAAGAAGCACGACATCCGTTGGATGGACATCCAATGGCCACTGTTGCTAGAACTGTGTGTTGACTTTAAGTTGACAAAAGCCTTGCATACGCATCAACTTAGTTTTTGTTTTTTTGAGGGGACACGTCAACTTAGAAAGCCCACAAGTGTGTGGCAGAGACCATATAGCCCATTTGCGATTTGTAAGAATGTACAACCCATTTTTGAATTATAATAGAATTTACTACAACCCATTTACAGTTTGTTAAAAGTACAACCCATTTTCTAGCTAGGACAACGATTAATAATTTCAACCAACCACTCAAAACAGAATTCAATAAAATTTCCCACATTTTGATGGGATCCGTAATATTTTTATCCCAAAATTTTTAGTCAGATTAAATATAATTTCAAAATAAATTTGTATTACGTAAAAATCCAACGAAATATTGCGCGCACAACAAGTAATGAAATAAAATTTTAAAATTCCAATAATAATATTTTTAACTAATTACGTGTTTGGTGCATTTTTTTATAGTTACTGCGCAATATTTATAATTACATCCCATTTATTATTTCTTAAAGCCCATTTTCTTGTTAAGCCTAATGTATCCCTCCTAGGAAAGATTTGCAGCCCAGCGGGGCGGAGAATAACAAGTTGACCCGGATATTGTGTACAACTGTCGGCCCAGTTGCATTGCTGATGTTGACAAAAGGCCTGTGTAGTATAGTACAACCTTACATGGCTACTCAGCCCACATTTAGCGATGCCGGAAAGGCCCAAACAAGGCTTCTATACAACTTTTTGAAGTCACTGAGCTCAATTAATAACTTAAGAAAAAATTTAGAGTATAGTGGAACCTAATTAAAAGCTGTCACGAGCGAAGAAATAATTCAACGGGTCCCACTTGTGTGTGTGTGTGTGTGAGAGAGAGAGACCCATTGGTCGATGCTTGTAAATACATACTTCAGCCATATGCATTGCTGATGCTCAGTAAAAACTTATATAGTTGACACAATCAAATGGAACATCATAGCACACTAAACTTGCATACAAAAATTTCACGCAGGCCACACAATCAGGGTGGAAGCAGTGGATCGCTACGGGTAGGGCTATGTTGAAACCAACGAAATCGTACATAACGGTTCATTGTCTTTATCAATGACGCGGACATATCTTGAATGCTGTGCAAAGAAAACAGACAGACAACACAATAAGTTTTGCTAGCACATTAAGTTGACGTACAACCCTTTCTAAAAAAAGTTCAGGTACAAAATAGAACAGGTCACAATCAAATGTACTGGCACATTAGTGCTTCACACCCATAGCTCAGATTTAACTAGTATCTGACAAGATTTAGTTGTTACATCAAATTAGAGCACATCCAGGCAGCCAGCCCTGCCTCTTCTCCCAAAGAAGGAGTGGCCTCCGCCGCGCGATGGAGTAGGCCCTGTGCCATCCATCGTTCTGAGCAACACGGGGAAAGTCTGACGTTGACTCCTGTAATGGACGTCGTCGATGGACCCTAGCACCAGCGGCGGCGGCAGGACTTCGATTGATGGATTGACCATTTCTTTGACATGCACGAACACTCGATACAGGTACATCCCTAACATGGTCTGCGGTGGCCTTGGTGGCGATGAATAGTACAACCCCGATTCCTGCACCGGTATCTCAACACCAATCTCCTTCGGTATGGTGGATGGCTTCTTCATCCATGCCATAACCATCAGAGCCCAACTGTCTGGGGGAACAAACATACTTACGAGCTCAGCTCCATGGTCGTTGATAAGCTCATTCATGGACTCGCTGTTCCAAGCACGTCGAGGCATGCCGTGGAAGGTAAGGTTTGTTAAAAAATCAAGCTCAGAGGGCACTGAGCCCCATCCTGGGTGCCACCAATCAAAGCTCACCAGCACGCCATCGCAGAACAAACGCCGGGAAGATTCAAACACACGACTGCAGTCGAAAGTTGTCCGGAACATGACGAAGAAATCAGCCGGTGGCGGACAGACTTCGACGAGCAAGTCACTTATTTGGATGCCGTGCGCAATGCCAAGAGGTTTGACAAGGTCGTCCGGCGAGACGGGAGGCCGGTCGCCGTTGATGGTTACCATCAGCACTTTGCCGGCAAACTGGTCATCAAGCGCCGCCATGCCACTGTTGAGCGACAGCACGCAGCGCCCGAAGGCAAGACGGACCTCAGGATCTCCGGCCTGGAGATCCGCGTTGACTGGTGACATGATAGTGCGCTTGAGTACAGGGAGTACAGGAGGGGGATTTGGGGGAACTAGAGTAGGAATCGAGATTCTAGAGGTGGGGGAGGGGCGGGAGATTGGGGATGAAAAGGTAGCATGAATTTCGAAAATGCGCCAATATGCTCTCGGCGCGCAAGCGCACGAAAACACCGGTGGCGCCCACATGTCAGCCTAAGAGTCCTTATTCTTTCTTTTCTTGAGAGCCCGACCTTTTTTGAGGATCTTTTGAGAGCCCAGCCTGAGAGCCATAATTGACCCGTTTGGCATTGCGTTACTACTCGGCCCATATTCAACGACATCTCAGTGGCACAAACAAGTGTACATCATCGAAAAGACACTGAGCTCAAATTATAACTTGAAAAAAGGAGATATACTCTGAACACGGGAGAATGGTGATGAAGGAAATATGCCCTAGAGGCAATAATAAAGTTGTTATTTATATTTCCTTATATCATGACAAATGTGTGTTATTGATGCTAGAATTGTATTAACCGGTAACTTAGTACATGTGTGAATACATAGACAAAACGGAGTGTCCCTAGTATGCCTCTACTTGACTAGCTCATTGATCAAAGATGGTTATGTTTCCTGACCATAGACATGTGTTGTCATTTGATGAACAGGATCACATCATTAGAGAATGATGTTGTCGGGGATGTCGTGCGGCATATGCCAAAGGATGGCTAATCATGGAGGGGGCTAATAATACGTCGCCGGTGCAAGGAAATGGGATGAGGCGTAGACATGCACACCGGCGAATCTTACCCAGGTTCGGGGCTCTCCTAGGAGATAACACCCCTACTCCTGCTCTGCGGGGTCTCCGCATGATCACTCAAGCAACAATTGTGGCTACAAGCTTGCTCCTTGAGCTGTTTCTCTAGAGGGGGAAGCAGAACAAGGCTAGCCCTAGCTTCCTCTCTCTATATGGGTGTGTGGATGAACTAGAGTCCGAACCCTTTGCATGGGTGCCCTCGGGGGTTTATATAGGCCTATCCCCAGGGGTACAAAGGTAATCTGGCCGGGTTTAGGCCCCGGCTGTCACTGTCTACGGTCGCCGGCTCCTCCGCAGGCAGATGGGGCCCGCCGCTTGGTGGGCCCTGCCGGCTGTCTCGTACTTGGCCGACAGGCCGCGCCCGCCGCTCGCGGGTCTTGCTGGCTGCTCAGCACTGTAGCTGTGCTGGTAATGGTGCATGCTTTCTCGGGGGAGGCGTGGCTACAGTACTGCCGCCTGGCGGGCGTTCATTGTAGCCACTCCCCGTCTCTTCTGGTTAATGGCGCACAAACTCCAAGGAGAGGGAGAGCTGCCTGGTCAGGGGTCGGCCTCCCTATGAGCCGACTGGTCTGGGCTCGCCATCTTCTGGCTCCTTGAGGGTTGGTAGGGCCCACCATCTGCGGGCCGTACCGACACCCTGTCGTGGGAGCATGGCTCCCTGTGACAGGGGTGATGTCATGGGCAATGTGGCAACAGTGCCGCGCCGGGCGGGAGATCTCCGTCTGGTACGGCGCACTATGGCCACGCTTGACCCTAGATTTGGGGGTGGCGGGGCGTGCTGTAGCGACGCCCTGTCTCCTCGCATTTATGTGGATGCAAACTTTGAGGACGCCTAAGGCCGCCTGCTAGGAGCCGGCCCACCTCCTGGCTGCCTACTAGGCTCTGCCGTCTCCTGGTAGCCGGTCACGAGGACGCGGCGCTTGGCTCTTTGAATCTTGAGGGAGCAGCCGGCCCCGATGTCTTGAAGCGCCATGGGGGGCCGATAAGGCTACCCGTGACCAATTACTCCGACAGTAGTCCCCGAAGCTGATGAGGCTCTGCGGCTGGTGAAAGGAAGGAGCGTCGGTAGCTTCCTACTCCGAGTGCTTCATTTGATCTTGCTCCGTCCGACTTCCGGCGTACCAACTGCTAGGAGTTGGATATGCCCAGGCAGGTCGTCTGGTGGTTTTTGAAATGTCTTGACGGGAGCTCAGTGGTGCGCCAGCCTGGCGCCAGTCTTGCCGCCTGTCAACTGCACGCCATGTGTCGCCAGCCGGCCAGGCCGCCTGCCAGCCCACACGTGCGATGGGACATCGCCGTAGGCCGGGGCCCACCACTACCGGGCCTCGGCACACGCGCGGATCCACTGTGGCCGAGGCAAACGGTTGGGATTCCATGGCGTGATCGCTCCACGCTGTTACTGCGCGGTTAATGCGGGGTCATGGGGTCGTGGGCACAGTTAATCCCACGATCCCCACGCCCCGTCCCCTCGCCTTCGCAGCCCAGGGCTATAAATAGGGGGAGGAGGGGCAGCATTAGGACGCGCGCCCTCTTGTCCATCTGCCTTGCTCTTCCTCTTCTCTCTTTCTGCCGCCGCCGCACTCCTGCAACTTGTCGAAGTGCTGCCACGACCCGTCGTCACCAAGCCCGGCCTTTCCGCCGCGCCGTTGCTCCATCAACCTCGAGCTTCCATAGCGCGAGAGCGGGCCGGCGACTGGGATGGCTCAAATGTCATTGAAGACCACATCACCTACCTCCGCAACACGCAGCGGTTGCCCGGCGAGGGCTACGTCAAGGCGCGTCCCGCCGGTGAAGGAGATCTCGTCGGCGCCGGAGGAAGGCGAGCGCGTCATCTTCCGCTCGCATTTCCTCCGGGGCTTCGCCCTGCCGGCGAGTGGCTTCCTCCGCTCCTTTCTCCAGTTTTACCATCTCCAGCCGCACCACCTCACACCGAATATAGTGGTGCTGTTGGGGAACGTAGTAATTTCAAAAAAATTCCTACGCACACGCAAGATCATGGTGATGCATAGCAACGAGAGGGGAGAGTGTTGTCCACGTACCCTCGTAGACCGAAAGCGGAAGCGTTATCACAACGCGGTTGATGTAGTCGTACGTCTTCACGATCCGACCGATCAAGTAACGAACGCACGGCACCTCCGAGTTCAGCACACGTTCAGCTCGATGACGTCCCTCGAACTCCGATCCAGCCAAGTGTTGAGGGAGAGTTTCATCAGCACGACGGCGTGGTGACGATGATGATGTTCTACCGACGCAGGGCTTCGCCTAAGCTCCGCAACGATATTATCGAGGTGTAATATGGTGGAGGGGGGCACCGCACACGGCTAAAATATCGTATATCAATTGTGTGTGTAGAGGTGCCCCCCTGCCCCCATATATAAAGGAGCAAGGGGGAGGCGGCCGGCCAAGGGGAGAGGCGCGCCAAGGGGGGAGTCCTACTCCCACCGGGAGTAGGACTCCTCCTTTCCTTGTTGGAGTAGGAAAAGGGAAGGGAGAAGGAGAAAGAAGGAAGGGGGCGCCCCCCTCCCTAGTCCAATTCGGACTAGTCCATGGGGAGGGTGTCACGACTGGTTTTTCAATAAAATATTTATTGAGAGGCGAATCCCTTTTACGGACCAGTAGAGAAGAATTCCTTCTCACTGATAGACAATACCTTGGTCACAGAAGAAAAATACCAGGAGCACTGAATATAATACAAGGTTGAGCGGAGACTGCTCAACAATTTATTACATGCGCGCCGAATAAACATAACGGCGGATGGGGTGGCATAACTACTAGCTCACGATAACAACGGTGGTGGAAATATCACCGCGAAGTGGGTGATATGACTCCTGAAAACTACAGATCTTCGAGCATCGGAGTGAGGCTCGAGGAGACTTATTGAGGGTGGCAGAAGCGTATAAAATACAAGTGACCAATATCCAGGATCGCACGGGACTGACTGGGATTCCTCTAGGCGCCGGACTCACTATCAAAACTCTTCATCCAAGAGATCGCCTTCGTCAACATCTGGCCAAATCAACAAGCCAGGTGAGTACTATGAAAGTACTCGCAAGATAGTTCGGACATAAGATATAACAAATGTAAACATGATGCATGCGAACAGATTAACAAGTGCACTCAGACGAAGGGACAATAATGCATGGGGGAAATAATAGAGAAATCGGGCGGAAGTCCTCCCGAAATCCCAAAAGAATACTGGGTGCCAAACGAGGGTCTGAATGACTCCTCGAGAGGAAACTGCAAGAATAATAATACCGGTGCCAAACGAGGGTCTGAAAGGCTCCTCGAGAGGAAACTGCAAGAATAATAATGCCGCAATCGGGCGTCGGGGCGACACCACATAAAGGGCTTATAACAGAAAATAAAGGCAGTGCGTGCCACAGTCGGACGTCTGAGCGACATCACATAAAGGGCTTATATTGAAAGTAAGAGACAAACATGCCACAGTCGGACGTCTGAGCGACGTCACATAAAGGGCTTATATTGAAAGTAAGAGACAAACATGCCACAGTCGGACGTCTGAGCGACGTCACATAAAGGGCTTATATTCATAACTTAGTAACTCATGAATCTTAAATCATACCAAGAGAATAATCAGACATGAGATAAACAACAGGGTTAGTCCATCCACAGGAATAACGTTCAGCTAAGTTTACTACTCATGTTCGCTTACCGGAAAGTAGAATATACCACGAGGTTACGATATAGACATGGATACGCTGATCACGTTACTGGACCATGGATACGATGACTCGGAAGGATTTGACTCTGCAGAGTTTGTACTTTAACCACAGCCAACGGATTTCAGTAGTCACGGGGACTAGTTCCGTTTACGGTGTTTTGGAAGAAACACATCTAACCAGTACACACCCATTCAACATTCCGAAGCCAGGAATCACCCTCGGCAACGTTCAAGAAAAACCTTGAGACGGGGAGGCTACAACCTCGCGTAGCATGGGATCAAATTTATATACGCGCGCTCTAAGGGGTGCCCCCCTCTCGGTCCCAACCGGAAACACCCATGCCCCCTGACCGGATGACTGGCTTTAATCCAGGGCCATGGAACCATCATCCCGGCCCCTCTGTTTGGTGTGTACACGGAAAGAGGTTACCAACTTACTAAACCGCATTCTGGCAGAAAACAAGTGGTAGCACGGAAGGGGGAAGAACGATAACGTGACTCCGTCCACGTTAACGTCGGAATTTGTCGGATGACGCAAGGCTGGTATGCTACAACAGTGCCACCTTGCTGCCCTTCATGTCACCACATGATTAGGCCATCTCTCATCAGAGATCACAGTAACTTTGGAACACACGGGTAGTTGCCTCACAAGCAACGAGATACTCACCGATACTCATATGCCACGCACAACCTTTCACGCAAACATGCAAAACACCTATCATATCAAAGGTTCAAACATGCTTGCCTGGTTCGGAGAAGTCGGAGTCTAGCTCGGCGAAGTTCGCGGCTCCGTCACCTCTTCCGGAACCTACGGTATAGCGAAGAAGCATACTAACGTGAAAACCAACGCGTGCATAAAAGTTGTTCCAAAATTATTCCAAATAAATCCCATAAAAAACTAGACAAAATTATAAGATTGTCAGAAAAAGAATCACTAAAAAATCACTTTTTATTTAAAAGTTATAAAGGTCTCTGTCCAGGGACTCATCTGTAATGAAACAGAAAAGTTCCAGGGGCTAAACTGAGAAAACAGAAAACGCTTCGGAAAGAAACGCGCCAGCTCAAAAGGGAAAACGTATTTTGCCCGAAGGCGCCAACAGAAAATGTTTCGAGGGAGAGAAAGAAGAGAGGCTGACGTGGGGGTCCCACATGTCAGGTTTAAAAAGTTCGCCGGCGCCCGAAGACTACGGTGGTCGCCGGCGTCGAACCACGGTGAGACAGGGAGATCGGAGTGTACCAAGAGCTTCAGCGTGTCCTTCCGCGTCGGTGGGTGGTGGACTCGACCGACGGAGAGCACCACGTCGACGGCGACACTTTCTCCGGCGGACGGCGGCTCGGGCGATGGTGGGGAACTCCGGTGGAGTGCTGCAAACTCCGAATTGAAGCGCGGGTCAGAAGGAGGGATGCACTAGAGAGCTATTGGCAAGAGATGGGAGGCAGAGGTGCACGCATGGGAGCGAATCGAGCTGGATCCCGTGGCGGGTCGCGGCGGCCGGAGTCGAGGAAGGAGACTCCCTCGGGGCTCTTCCAGTGGCTAGGCAGGGTCTAGGTGGAGTGCAGAGGTGGTGTGGGTTCGAGTTGAAGCTCGGGGCCTCTATTTATAGGCGGATCGAGGGGGTGGCCGTGAACGGGGTTGCTCCGGCGAGCATTTACGGCGAGGCAGTGGCTTGGCGAGGGGTTTAGGTGGCCAGGCAGCATCAGTGAGGTGTACTGGTGCCGTTCCCCTGCTAATTCCGGTCGGTCTTGGCGTAATGGCGTTGGTCCACGGTGGGGTGGCCGCACGGGCACGACGGCGGCAGAGAGCGCGCTCCACGCCCAGCGGTTCACGATGAGGGTAGCAGCGTGCACTGGGGAGTGGGTGGCCACGCGGCGGTCTCCGGTGGCTTGGGCGGCGCTGGGTGGCGCCGTTTGCGCTGCGCCTCTCTCTGGCGGCCGCAAAGCCGCCGCTGGCGTCGGTCACGGGGCGGCGCACCTCCTCCAGCACGTCGCCGACGCCCACAAGCATCCAGGCGCTCGTGCGGTGCAGGAACAAGGGGGAGGGGACGGGGAGCAAGGCGCCAACGCGGCACTGTCGAGATCGACAACATGTTCTGAAGAAAACGACAGTAGATCACTGAACTGTATTTCTAAATCTCTGAACTTGACATTGACAATGCTCTGCAGGTGTTTGACAGAATGATTTGGCATGAAGAAATTTTTTCCTGGCGCTGGGACTTGGTGAGGTGACCTCTCAATGCACCCAGGGGCTGCCTGATTTTTTTCAGAATTTTTGGAGAAAGATTTGAATGAATTTCATCAAATTTGGCAAATCTGGTCCAAACTTGCAGCAAGTATAGTTTGAAAAAATTGAACTGAAGACCAGTGGATCTTCATGGATCTTGGTTGAGGGTTCAAAGGACTAGGAAGGGAAATTGGTTTGGGGGCAAAAATCAAAACATAAATGGTAGCTCCTTTGTAAATCTCCAAGGGCTAGAATAGAAGACAGAAATTGTTTTGATAAGAAATAAATGGGAAAATAAATATATGGAGAGGTTCAACTTGCTGGATTTGATGCAAATCATGATCCAAAGATGAGGGAAAGTTTTGGAGAGTGGATTTGCACTAAGGTCATGGCATGAGAGATTTGTTGAAGGTGGGAAAAGATCATTCCAAAAGCTATAGGGCTTTTCAAGAGGAATTTCCGAAAGGCATTTTTCCCAAGTGGAAAAACATTTTTGGTTTGAGTCCAAACAAAAGAAAGAACCTCTAAGACCAACATCAAGTCTTGGGTGAAACCAAATAAAACTCTTGCCATAAAAATATTTTGAAAGGGAGGGTTCTTTTGAAGGAAAAATTTAAATCACCTCCCTCAAGTCAAATAAATTTTTTGAAAAATCCAAATGAAATTTTGGGTGTCACAACACCTACCCCCTTAGGAAAAATCTCGTCCTCGAGATTTCAGCTGATCCTCGAATAGATATGGATATTCTGCCTGAAGAAAATCTTCCCTATCCCATGTCGCTTCATCCTCAGTGTGGTTGCTCCACTGAACTTTGAAATTTTTTGTTGATTTCTGTCGGGTCCTCCGTTCAGACTCTTCCAAAATCTTTACTGGCCGTTCTCTGTAGGTGAGATCTGGTTGCACATCAATGCTTTCATGTGACACATGCTTTTCCGGGTTACTCATACATTTCCTTAATTGTGAGACGTGGAACACATCGTGGACGTCTGACAGCTCCTTGGGTAGGCCTAGTTGGTAGGCTACCGTGCCTCTTCGTGCAACTATACAGAATGGTCCAATAAATCTCGGGGCTAGCTTCCCCTTAATTTTGAACCGTTGCAGGCCCCTCATAGGAGACACTCGTAGGTATACGGAATCACCGGGTTCAGAGCTAACCTCACGATGTTTTTGATCGTAGTAGCTCTTTTGTCAGCTTTGAGCTGTCTTGAGTCTGTCCCTGATCTGTTTAACCTTCTCCTCGGCCTCCTTGAGCATGTCTGGGCCGAAGATACGGCTGTCACCTGTTTCTGACCAATTCAGTGGGGTACGACACCTCCGTCCATACAATGCTTCAAAGGGTGCCATTTGCAAGCTGGCTTGGTAACTGTTGTTGTAAGCAAACTCGGCATACGGCAAACTCTCTTCCCAACTGGATCCATAGGTGAGCACACAGGCTCTCAGCATGTCCTCTAGGATTTGGTTCACACGTTCCGTTTGTCCATCAGTCTGAGGGTGGTACGCTGTACTGAAAGCTAGTTGCGTGCCCAGAGCTTGTTGCAGGTGATCCCAAAATTTAGAGAAAAATTGAGTGCCTCGGTCGGATATTATAGTTTTTGGGACTCCATGCAGACAGACTATTCGAGAGAGATAAAGCTTGGCTAGCCTTTGAGTGGAGTAGGTCGTCTTCACGGGAATGAAATGGGCTACCTTGGTTAGCCTATCTGTGATGACCCATATGGCATCATTTCCGCGTTGCGATCGAGGTAGTCCGACGATGAAGTCCATTCCTATTTCATCCCATTTCCACTCCAGTATCCTGTTTGGCTGGAGTAGCCCTGCTGGCTTTTGATGCTCGGCCTTGATGCGCTGACATGAATCGCAACAAGCAATAAATGTGGCTATATCCCTTTTCATACCGTGCCACCAAAATCTTTCCTGAATGTCCTTGTACATTTTGGTTCCTCCAGGGTGGATCGAGTATGGAGCGGTGTGGCTTTCGGTTAGGATTTGTTGCTTGAGTTCCTCAATGTTAGGTACGCAAAGTCTGTCTCCGTACCATAATATTCCTTCACTGTCTGTGACGAACTCTGAAGCCTTACCAAGGTTCATTTTCTTTCTTATACCTTCGATGCTGGGGTGCCCTTGTTGTGCCTTCTTAATTTGCTCCATTAGGGTGGGTTGTATTTCCAGATTCGATACGGTGCCTTCAGTGACTAACACCATGTTGAGTCTTTCGAACTCCTGCTGGAACTCAGGCCTCAAGTTTTGCGGACTGTCATTGTCCGGGCTGGGGTTTCGACTAAGGGCATCGGCCACTACATTTGCTTTCCCTGGATGGTAGTGAATGCCGACATCATAGTCCTTGACCAATTCCAACCAGCGTCGTTGGCGTAAATTTAGCTCTGGCTGTGTGAAAATATATTTGAGGCTCTTATGGTCCGTATATATTTCACATCGATTTCCCAACAGAAAGTGCCTCCACTCCTTGAGTGCATGTATGACTGCTGCTAGCTCCAAGTCATGTGTTGGGTAATTTTCCTCATGTTTTCGCAGCTGCCTGGAGGCATACGCGACAACTTTGCCATCCTGCATTAGTACACATCCGAGGCCTTTTCGGGACGCGTCACAATATACTTCAAAATTCTTGTGTATGTCTGGCACGGTTAATACTGGTGCGGTTGTTAGCTTCTTAAGTTCTTGGAAGCTTCTCTCGCATGCTTCCGTCCATACAAATTTCTTGTCTTTCTTGAGCAATTGTGTCATTGGTTTTGCCACAGTGGAGAATCCTTCAATAAACCTTCTGTAATATCCGGCCATTCCCAGAAAACTCCGCACATCTGTCACGTTGGCGGGTGGCTTCCAGTCAAGTATGGCTTTGACTTTCTCTGGGTCTACGGCCACGCCTTCTTGGTTCAATATGTGGCCTAGGAAACCAACTTGTCTTAGCCAAAATTCACACTTGCTAAATTTGGCGTACAACTGATGTTTCCTTAATTCTCCCAAAACAATTCTGAGATGCTCAGCATGCTCTTCTAGTGTCCTTGAATATACCAGAATATCGTCAATGAACACCACAACAAATTTGTCCATAAATTTCATAAACACTTTGTTCATGTGGTGGACGAAATATGCGGGGGCGTTCGTTAGACCAAAAGGCATCACTGTGAACTCATATAACCCATATCTGGAAGTGAATGCTATCTTGGGGATATCTTCTGTCCGTAATTTCAATTGGTGATATCCCGATCTCAAATCAATTTTTGAGAACACTTTGGCTTGTGCGAGCTGGTCAAACAAATCATTTATCCGTGGCATCGGATATTTGTTTTTGATGGTGACCATATTTAGAGCTCGATAGTCTATACACAGTCTTAGTGTCCCATCCTTTTTCTTGGCGAATAAAACTGGCGATCCCCATGGTGAGGAGCTGGCTCGAATAAAGCCTTTGTCCAATAATTCCTTTATCTGCTTCTTCAACTCTACCAATTCTGAGGGTGCCATTCTATAAGGTTTCTTATAGATGGGAGCGGTGCCAGGTGCTAGTTCAATGCTGAACTCTATCTCTCGGTCTGGTGGCATGCCTGGTAGTTCTTCAGGAAATACGTCAGGAAACTCGCATACCACTGGAACTTTTCTCAGTTCTGACCTGTCCACTTTGTTCAGCTTTGGTTGCCGTGACCGTGGTCTTTCTTGAGCTGTGACCTTTATTGTCTTGCCGTGATGGTGAGTGAGAATCACGGTCCGATTGAAACAGTCAATGAATCCTTTGTTGGTGGTCAACCAGTCCATCCCTAAAATGACATCCAGTCCTTTATTTTCCAACACGATGAGATTTGCTTGGAACTGTAGTCCTTCGAATTCAATGATCACTCCTTGGCAGTAACTCTGAGCGATTTGCTTATTTTCGGGGGACTTGATGATCATAGATTTTTCCAAGGGAAGTATCGGAAAACCATGTTGCAAAACAAAACTCTTCGAAACGAACGAATGGGAAGCTCCAGAATCAAACAAAACCGTGGCAGGTACTGTGTTGACAGGGAACGTACCGAGCACGATGTCTGGGGCATTCTGTGCTTCTTCCCTGGTCACATGGTTCAGGTGACCCTTCCTGTGGTTGTTGTTGGGATTGAAATTGTTGCGCTTGGGGGCTGGATTGTTTCCACCATTGTTTGGCTTGGGGGCCGCGTTCCTCGGCTTTGGGCACTGTTTGGCATAGTGCCCCTCTTCTCCACAAGCATAGCATGTGACCCCTGGACGGTACGTGAAGTCCTTGTCCCTTGAATGGAACTGTCTGACTGGCCTGAGATCAGTAGTTGTGGATTTCCTTGCTTCAGTCCTCGAGACCTCAGTTCTGCTTCGGTTGTTGCGAGCAAGAGTCGTCTTGTCCCTCTTTCGCTTACGGATATCCTCCAGGCTGCGGCGCTCATTCTCCAAGGTAATGGCCTTGTCAACCAGAGTTTTAAAATCCGGGAAAGTGTGCACGACTAGTTGGCATCTTAACGCCGGTGCCAGGCCGTCCAAGAATTTCTCCATCCTCTTGTTCTCAGTCATATGCTCGTCGTAGGCATAACGAGATAACTGGGTAAACTGACCGTTGTATTCTGTTACTGACATGCCTCTTTGCTTGAGGTCGTCAAATTCTCTCTTCTTGATTTTTATGATGCTCCTGGGGATGTGTGCCCTATGAAAGCCTTCCTTGAACTCTTCCCAGGTGATGTTGTGTTCACTGGGATGCATGTGTAGAAAGTTTTCCCACCATGCTGCAGCTGCTCCAGTAAGGTAGTAGGGTGCATAAAGCACCTTCTCATGATCTGAACACTGCGCAATAATTAGCTTCCTTTCGATATCACGAAGCCAATCATCGGCTTCAAGTGACCTATCGGTATGAGCAAAAGTTGGAGGGCGAGTCTTCTGTAATTCAGACAACTTTGAGTGTGGTTGATAGGGCTCACGGTGGTTTCCCATATTGATGATGTGATTCATCATCTCTTGGTGCTGTTGTTGGCTTTGTTCGAAGAGACGGCATACTTGAGACAGGGCTGCTTCGCTGTCCTGTTGACTGGACTGTCCCTGAGTGAAGTTGTTGCTAGTCTGTGTCCCATAAACTTCTTCTGGCTGATTGGGCATGGAACGAGTCCATGGACGGGACATTTTCCACTCCGGGGTATTATTTAGCAAAACTCATGAGAAGAACTGTGTGGCACCCAGAAAATCTTGCAAAGACAAAAATTTAAAAGACCTCAAGATTTTTCAAGAAAGCATAAACGATTTTGCTCGGAGAAATGACTGCTTAAACACAAATTTTACACGCGAAAAGCAAACACAAGATACAGCACTCAGGATGTGCGTACACAATCCTGACATGTTATTAAGACTAGCATAGCTCTCCGGAAAGCAGCGTACACAACTACTACAAGCTAGCGTACAGATAAAACACATCATACAAGCAGACATAACGCGCGGCTACTCGGCGCTCTCAGTCGGAGATGGTGACGATGTCCTTTCCCTTGCCGAGGGCAAGACTCAGCGGTGCAGGAGATTCAACCTCCACCTCCTCTCTAGCTGGCTCCTGGCGTGTAACACTGCGCTGAGGTGATGGCGCGGGAGCGACAGGCGGTAGTGCGGGTGTGGCAGGTGGTGCAGCTCTGACTGGAGTAGGACCGATGACTCGGTCGAACTCCTCAGTGGTAGGTAGACGGCGAGAAGTGGCCAAGATGGCCGATGCATAAGATGCTGAGGATGAGACGAATGTCAGAGGCGGTGCCGTGTGGAGAAGCTCCTTCCTGCAGGCAGGACCGCCCCAGACTAAGTCCATGCGGGCAGCCACAAGATCATCTACGAGGTTGTCGAAAGACTCCTCCAGAGCCTTGAGGTACTCCACGACCATCTCGATGGCTTCATCTGGCTCTCCCCTATGGCAGGCGAATGCATAGTGACAAGTGTATGGCACATGGCATGGGAGGTAGCGGTAGCGACGAGTCTTCATCATCGGAAGGATATCCCGAAGGCGAGCTATCGCTTCACGGGCAGCCATCTGCATGGCATGCCTCTCCGTAGGCATGGCCCTTCCCACAAAACGGAAGTGGCGAGATGCAGAACGTCCTCCCTTGAATTGCACCACGGCCTGGTGCATAGACACGTCGTCGTTGAGCTTGTGCTGATAAAGCGTGAACTCCGGATGAGTCGCTGGCCCGATCGCGAGCTTGGTGATGGAGACGAGGAGTTTGACAAACCCCTCGGGCACATTAGGGAACACCTGAGTCTCGCAGTTGCTGCCAGCCATCTACAAAAGTAGGAAAAAATTCTGAGTAGTCATGTCATAAATTTATGATGACCAACAGAAAATAGCTACAATTGCAAAATGCTGAAAAGCACAAAAGACGCTAATAACCGATTAGCGATCGCACCTAGTGGCTTCCTACAGTCAGCCTGGCTCTGATACCAAGCTTGTCACGACCGGTTTTTCAATAAAATATTTATTGAGAGGCCAATCCCTTTTACGGACCAGTAGAGAAGAATTCCTTCTCACTGATAGACAATACCTTGGTCACAGAAGAAAAATACTAGGAGTACTAAATATAATACAAGGTTGAGCGGAGACTGCTTAACAATTTATTACATGCGCGCTGAATAAACATAACGGCGGATGGGGTGGCATAACTACTAGCTCACGATAACAACGGTGGTGGAAATATCACCGCGAAGTGGGTGATATGACTCCTGAAAACTACAGCTCTTCGAGCGTCGGAGTGAGGCTCGAGGAGACTTATTGCGGGTGGCGGAAGCATATAAAATACAAGTGACCAATATCCAGGATCGCACGGGACTGACTGGGATTCCTCTAGGCGTCGGACTCACTATCAAAACTCTTCATCCAAGAGATCGCCTTCGTCAACATCTGGCCAAATCAACAAGCCAGGTGAGTACTATGAAAGTACTCGCAAGACAGTTCGGACATAAGATATAACAAATGTAAACATGATGCATGCGAACAGATTAACAAGTGCACTCAGACGAAGGGACAATAATGCATGGGGGAAATAACAGAGAAGTCGGGCGGAAGTCCTCCCGAAATCCCAAAATAATACTGGGTGCCAAACGAGGGTCTGAATGACTCCTCGAGAGGAAACTGCAAGAATAATAATACCGGTGCCAAACGAGGGTCTGAAAGACTCCTCGAGAGGAAACTGCAAGAATAATAATGCCGCAATCGGGCGTCGGGGCGACACCACATAAAGGGCTTATAACAGAAAATAAAGGCAGTGCGTGCCACAGTCGGACGTCTGAGCGACATCACATAAAGGGCTTATATTGAAAGTAACAGACAAACGTGCCACAGTCGGACGTCTGAGCGACGTCACATAAAGGGCTTATATTGAAAGTAAGAGACAAACATGCCACAGTCGGACGTCTTAGCGACGTCACATAAAGGGCTTATATTCATAACTTAGTAACTCATGAATCTTAAATCATACCAAGAGAATAATCAGACATGAGATAAACAACAGGGTTAGTCCATCCACGGGAATAACGTTCAGCTAAGTTTACTACTCATGTTCGCTTACCGGAAAGTAGAATATACCACGAGGTTACGATATAGACATGGATACGCTGATCACGTTACTGGACCATGGATACGATGACTCGGAAGGATTTGACTCTGCAGAGTTTGTACTTTAACCACAACCAACGGATTTCAGTAGTCACGGGGACTAGTTCCGTTCACGGTGTTTTGGAAGAAACACATCTAACCAGTACACACCCATTCAACATTCCGAAGCCAGGAATCACCCTCGGCAATGTTCAAGAAAAACCTTGAGACGGGGAGGCTACAACCTCGCGTAGCATGGGATCAAATTTATATACGCGCACTCTAAGGGGTGCCCCCCTCTCGGTCCCAACCGGAAATACCCATGCCCCCTGACCGGATGACTGGCTTTAATCCAGGGCCATGGAACCATCATCCCGACCCCTCTATTTGGTGTGTACACGAAAAGAGGTTACCAACTTACTAAACCGCATTCTGGCAGAAAA
The DNA here is from genome assembly GCF_018294505.1 of Triticum aestivum. Classification (NCBI taxonomy): domain Eukaryota; kingdom Viridiplantae; phylum Streptophyta; class Magnoliopsida; order Poales; family Poaceae; genus Triticum; species Triticum aestivum. The sequence goes on from NC_057802.1 coordinate 220,953,168, forward strand.
CCAGTGGTAGCACGGAAGGGGGAAGAACGATAACGTGACTCCGTCCACGTTAACATCGGAATTTGTCGGATGACGCAAGGCTGGTATGCTACAACAGTACCACCTTGCTGCCCTTCATGTCACCACATGATTAGGCCATCTCTCATCAGAGATCACAGTAACTTTGGAACACACGGGTAGTTGCCTCACAAGCAACGAGATACTCACCGATACTCATATGCCACGCACAACGTTTCACGCAAACATGCAAAACACCTATCATATCAAAGGTTCAAACATGCTTGCCTAGTTCGGAGAAGTCGGAGTCTAGCTCGGCGAAGTTCGCGGCTTCGTCACCTCTTCTGGAACCTACGGTATAGCGAAGAAGCATACTAACGTGAAAACCAACCCGTGCATAAAAGTTGTTCCAAATTTTTTCCAAATAAACCCCATAAAAAACTAGACAAAATTATAAGATTTTCAAAAAAAGAATCACTCAAAAATCACTTTTTATTTAAAAGTTATAAAGGTTTCTGTCCAGGGACTCATCTGTAATGAAACAGAAAAGTTCCAGGGGCTAAACTGAGAAAACAGAAAAACTCTTCGGAAAGAAACGCGCCAGCTCAAAAGGGAAAACGTATTTTGCCCGAAGGCGCCAACAGAAAACGTTTCGAGGGAGAGAAAGAAGAGAGGCTGACGTGGGGGTCCCACATGTCAGGTTTAAAAAGTTCGCGGGCGCCCGAAGACTGCGGTGGTCGCCGGCGTCGAACCACGGCGAGACAGGGAGATCGGAGTGTACCAAGAGCTTCAGCGTGTCCTTCCGCGTCGGTGGGTGGTGGACTCGACCGACGGAGAGCACCACGTCGACGGCGACACTTTCTCCTGCGGACGGCGGCTCGGGCGATGGTGGGGAACTCCGGTGGTGTGCTGCAAACTCCGAATTGAAGCGCGGGTCAGAAGGAGGGATGCACTAGGGAGCTACTGGCAAGAGATGGGAGGCAGAGGTGCACGCACGGGAGCGAATCGAGCTGGATCCCGTGGCGGGTCACGGCGGCCGGAGTCAAGGAAGGAGACTACCTCGGGGCTCTTCCAGTGGCTAGGCAGGGTCTAGGTGGAGTGCAGAGGTGGTGTGGGTTCGAGTTGAAGCTCGGGGCCTCTATTTATAGGCGGATCGAGGGGGTGGCCTTGAACGGGGTTGCTCCGGCGAGCAATTACGGCGAGGCAGTGGCTTGGCGAGGGGTTTAGGTGGCCAGGCAGCATCAGTGAGGTGTACTGGTGCCGTTCCCCTACTAATCCCGGTCGGTCTTGGCGTAATGGCGTCGGTCCACGGTGGGGTGGCCGCACGGGCACGACGGCGGCAGAGAGCGCGCTCCGCGCCCAGCGGTTCACGACGAGGGTGGCAGCGCGCACTGGGGAGTGGGTGGCCACGCGGCGGTCTCCGGTGGCTTGGGCGGCGCTGGGTGGCGCCGTTTGCGCTGCGCCTCTCTCTGGCGGCCGCAAAGCCGCCGCTGGCGTCGGTCATGGGGCGGCGCACCTGCGCCAGCACGTCGCCGACGCCCGCAAGCATCCAGGCGCTCGTGCGGTGCAGAACAAGGGGGAGGGGACGGGGAGCAAGGCGCCAACGCGGCACTGTCGAGATTGACAACATGTTCTGAAGAAAACGACAGTAGATCACTGAACTGTATTTCTGAATCTCTGAACTTGACTTTGACAATGCTCTGCAGGTGTTCGATAGAATGATTTGGCATGAAGAAATTTTTTCTTGGCGCTGGGACTTGGTGAGGTGACCTCTCAATGCACCCAGGGGCTGCCTGATTTTTCTCAGAATTTTTGGAGAAAGATTTGAATGAATTTCATCAAATTTGGCAAATCTGGTCCAAACTTGCAGCAAGTATAGTTTGAAAAAATTGAACTGAAGACCAGTGGATCTTCATGGATCTTGGTTGAGGGTTCAAAGGACTAGGAAGGGAAATTGGTTTGGGGGCAAAAATCAAAACAGACATGGTAGCTCCTTTGTAAATCTCCAAGGGCTAGAATAGAAGACAGAAATTGTTTTGATAAGAAATAAATGGGAAAATAAATATATGGAGAGGTTCAACTTGCTGGATTTGATGCAAATCATGATCCAAAGATGAGGGAAAGTTTTGGAGAGTGGATTTGCACTAAGGTCATGGCATGAGAGATTTGTTGAAGGTGGGAAAAGATCATTCCAAAAGCTATAGGGATTTTCAAGAGGAATTTCCAAAAGGCATTTTTCCCAAGTGGAAAAACATTTTTGGTTTGAGTCCAAACAAAAGAAAGAACCTCCAAGACCAACATTAAGTCTTGGGTGAAACCAAATAAAACTCTTGCCATAAAAATATTTTGAAAGGGAGGGTTCTTTTGAAGGAAAAATTTAAATCACCTCCCTCAAGTCAAATAATTTTTTTGAAAAATCCAAATGAAATTTTGGGTGTCACAGAGGGGTGCGGCCTCCCTTTGGGGCCTTTCTCTCCTTTCCCGTATGGCTCATAAAGGCCCAATACGAATTCCCGTAACTCTCCGGTACTCCGAAAAATACCCGAATCACTCGGAACCTTTTCCGAAGTCCGAATATAGTCGTCCAATATATCGATCTTTACGTCTCGGCCATTTCGAGACTCCTCGTCATGTCCCCGATCTCATCTGGGTCTCCGAACTCCTTCGGTACATCAATATACATAAACTCATAATAAAACTATGATCGTAACGTTAAGCGTGCGGACCCTACGGGTTCGAGAACTATGTAGACATGACCGAGACACCTCTCCGGTAAATAACCAATAGCGGAACCTGGATGCTCATATTTGTTCCCACATATTCTACGAAGATCTTTATCAGTCAGACCGCATAACAACATATGTTGTTCCTTTTGTCATCGGTATGTTACTTGCCCGAGATTCGATCGTCGGTATCTCGATACCTAGTTCAATCTCGTTACCGGCAAGTCTCTTTACTCGTTCCGTAATACATCATCCCGCAACTAACTCATTAGTCACAATGCTTGCAAGGCTTATAGTGATGTGCATTACTGAGTGGGCCCAGAGATACATCTTCGACAATCGGAGTGACAAATCCCAATCTCGAAATACGCCAACCCAACAAGTACCTTTGGAGACACCTGTAGAGCACCTTTATAATCACCCAGTTACGTTGTGACGTTTGGTAGCACACAAAGTGTTCCTCCGGTAAACGGGAGTTGCATAATCTCATAGTCATAGGAACATGTATATGTCATGAAGAAAGCAATAGCAACATACTAAACGATCGAGTGCTAAGCTAACGGAATGGGTCAAGTCAATCACGTCATTCTCCTAATGAGGTGATCCCGTTAATCAAATAACAACTCATGTCTATGGCTAGGAAACATAACCATCTTTGATCAACGAGCTAGTCAAGTAGAGGCATACTAGTGACACTCTGTTTGTCTATGTATTCACACATGTATCAAGTTTCCGGTTAATACAATTCTAGCATGAATAATAAACATTTATCATGATATAAGGAAATAAATAATACTTTATCATTGCCTCTAGAGCATATTTCCTTCAGTCTCCCACTTGCACTAGAGTCAATAATCTAGTTCACATCGCCATGTGATTTAACATCAATAATTCACGTCACCATGTGATTAACACCCATAGTTCACATTGTCATGTGACCAACACCCAAAGGGTTTACTAGAGTCAATAATCTAGTTCACATCGCTATGTGATTAACACCCACAGAGTACTAAGGTGTGATCATGTTTTGATTGTGAGATAATTTTAGTCAACGGGTCTGTCACATTCAGATCCGTAAGTATTTTGCAAATTTCTATGTCTACAATGCTCTGCACGGAGCTACTCTAGCTAATTGCTCCCACTTTCAATATGTATCTAGACCGAGACTTAGAGTCACCTAGATTAGTGTCAAAACTTGCATTGACTTAACCCTTTACGACGAACCTTTTGTCACTTCCATAATCGAGAAACATATCCTTATTCCACTAAGGATAATTTTGACCACTGTCCAGTGATCTACTCCTAGATCACTATTGTACTCCCTTTCCAAAATCAGTGTAGGGTATACAATAGATCTGGTACACAACATGGCATACTTTATAGAACCTATGGCCAAGGCATAGGGAATGACTTTCATTCTCTTTCTATCTTCTGCCGTGGTCGGGCTTTGAGTCTTACTCAATTTCACACCTTGTAACACAGGCAAGAACTCTTTCTTTGACTGTTTTATTTTGAACTACTTCAAAATCTTGTTAAGGTATGTACTCATTGAAAAAACTTATCAAGCGTCTTGATCTATCTCTATAGATCTTGATGCTCAATATGTAAGCAGCTTCACCGAGGTCTTTCTTTGAAAAACTCCTTTCAAACACTCCTTTATGCTTTGCAGAATAATTCTACATTATTTCCGATCAACAATATGTCATTCACATATACTTATCAGAAATGCTGTAGTGCTCCCCACTCACTTTCTTGTAAATACAGGCTTCACCGCAAGTCTGTATAAAACTATATCCTTTGATCAACTTATCAAAGCGTATATTCCAACTCCGAGATTCTTGCACCAGTCCATAGATGGATCGCTGGAGCTTGCATATTTTGTTAGCACTTTTAGGATTGACAAAACCTCCTGGTTGCATCATATACAACTCTTCTTTAATAAATCCATTAAGGAATGCGGTTTTGTTTATCCATTTGCCATATTTCATAAAATGCGGCAATTGCTAACATGATTCAGACAGACTTAAGCATAGATACGAGTGAGAAACTCTCATCGTAGTCAACACCTTAAACTTGTCGAAAACCTTTTGCGACAATTCTAGCTTTGTAGATAGTAACACTACTATCAGCGTCCGTCTTCCTCTTGAAGATCCATTTAATCTCAATGGCTCGCCGATCATTGGGCAAGTCAATCAAAGTCCATACTTTGTTCTCATACATGGATCTCATCTCAGATTTCATGGCCTCAAGCCATTTTGCGGAATCTGGGCTCACCATCGCTTCTTCATAGTTCGTAGGTTCGTCATGGTCTAGTAACATAACCTCCAGAACAGGATTACCGTACCACTCTGGTGCGGATCTTACTCTGGTTTACCTACGAGGTTTGGTAGTAAATTGATCTAAAGTTACATGATCATCATCATTAACTTCCTCACTAATTGGTGTAGGAGTCACAGGAACAGATTTCTGTGATGAACTACTTTCCAATAAGGGAGCAGGTACAGTTACCTCATCAAGTTCTACTTTCCTCCCACTCACTTCTTTCGAGAGAAACTCCTTCTCTAGAAAGGATCCATTCTTAGCAACGAATGTCTTGCCTTCGGATCTGTGATAGAAGGTGTACCCAACTGTCTCCTTTGGGTATCCTATGAAGACACATTTCTCCGATTTGGGTTTGAGCTTATCAGGATGAAACCTTTTCACATAAGCTTCGCAACCCCAAACTTTAAGAAACGACAACTTTAGTTTCTTGCCAAACCACAGTTCATAAGATGTCGTCTCAACGGATTTAGATGGTACCCTATTTAACGTGAATGCAGCTGTCTCTAATGCATAACCCCAAAAACGATAGTGGTAGATCGGTAAGAGACATCATATATCGCACCATATCTAATAAAGTACGATTACGATGTTCGGACACACCATTACACTGTGGTGTTCCAGGTGGCGTGAGTAGTGAAACTATTTCACATTGTTTTAACTGAAGGCCAAACTCGTAACTCAAATACTCTTCTCCACGATCAGATCGTAGAAACTTTATTTTCTTGTTACGATGATTTTCCGCTTCACTCTGAAATTATATGAACTTTTCAAATGTTTCAGACTTCTGTTTCATTAAGTAGATATACCCATATCTGCTCAAATCATCTGTGAAGGTCAGAAAATAATGATACCTGCTACGAGCCTCAATTTTCATTGGACCACATACATCTGTATGTATGATTTCCAACAAATCTGTTGCTCTCTCCATAGTTCCGGAGAACGGCGTTTTAGTCATCTTGCCCATGAGACACGGTTCGCAAGCATCATGTGATTCATAATCAAGTGATTCCAAAATCCCATCAGTATGGAGTTTCTTCATGCGCTTTACACCAATATGACCTAAACGGCAGTGTCACAAATAAGTTGCACTATCATTATTAACTTTGCATCTTTTGGCTTCATTATTATGAATATGTGTATCACTACGATCGAGATCCAACAAATCATTTTATTGGGTGTATGACCATAGAAGGTTTTATTCATGTAAACAGAACAACAATTATTCTTTAATTTAAATGAATAACCATATTGCAAAAAACATATCAAATCATATTCATGCTCAACGCAAACACCAAATAACACTTATTTAGTTTTAACACTAATCCCGAAAGTATAGGGAGTGTGCGATGATGATCATATCAATCTTGGAACTACTTCCAATACACATCGTTACTTCATCCTTAACTAGTTTCTGTTCATTATGCAACTCCCGTTTCGAGTTACTACTCTTTAGCAACTGAGCCAGTATCAAATACCGAGGGTTTGCTATAAACACTAGCAAAGTACACATCAATAACATGTATATCCAATATACCTTTGTTCACTTTGCCATCCTTCTTATCCACCAAATACTTGGGGTAGTTCCGCTTCCAGTGACCAGTCCCTTTGCAGTCGAAGCACTTAGTCTCAGGCTTAGGTACAGACTTGGGCTTCTTCACTTGAGTAGCAACTTGCTTGCCGTTCTTTTTGAAGTTCCCCTTCTTCCCTTTGCCCTTTTCTTGAAACTAGTGGTCTCGTCAACCATCAACACTCGATGTTTTTCTTGATTTCTACCTTCGTCGATTTCAGCATCACGAAGAGCTCGGGAATTACTTTCGTCATCCCTTGCATACTATAGTTCATCACAAAGTTCTACTAACTTGGTGATGGTGACTAGAGAATTCTGTCAATCACTATTTTATCTGGAAGATTAACTCCCACTTGATTCAAGCGATTGTAGTACCCAGACAATCTGAGCACATGCTCACTGCTTGAGCTATTCTCCTCCATCTTTTAGCTATAGAACTTGTTGGAGACTTCATATCTCTCAACTGGGGTATTTTCTTGAAATATTAACTTCAACACCTGGAACATCTCATATGGTCCATGACGTTCAAAACGTCTTTGAAGTCCCGATTCTAAGCCGTTAAGCATGGTGCACTAAACTATCAAGTAGTCATCATATTGAGCTAGCCAAACATTCATAACGTCTGCATCTGCTCCTGCAATAGGTCTATCACCTAGCGGTGCATCAAGGACATAATTTTTCTGTGCAGCAATGAGGATAATCCTCAGATCACGGATCCAATCCGCATCTTTGCTACTAACATCTTTCAACATAATTTTTCTCTAGGAACATATCAAAAATAAACACAGGGAAGCAACAACGCGAGATATTGATCTACAACATAATTTGCAAAATACTATCAGGACTAAGTTCATGATAAATTTAAGTTCAATTAATCATATTACTTAAGAACTCCCACTTAGATAGACATCCCTCTAATCCTCTAAGCGATCACGTGATCCATATAGCCTAAACCATGTCCGATCATCACGTGAGATGGAGTAGTTTCAATGGTGAACATCACTATGTTGATCATATCTACTATATGATTCACGCTCGACCTTTCGGTCTCCATGTTCCGAGGCCATATCTGCATATGCTAGGCTCGTCAAGTTTAGCCTGAGTATTCCGCGTGTGCAACTGTTTTGCACCCGTTGTATTTGAACGTAGAGCCTATCACACCCGATCATCACGTGGTGTCTCAGCACGAAGAACTTTTGCAACGGTGCATACTCAGGGAGAACACTTTTATCTTGAAATTTTAGTGAGAGATCATCTTGAAATTTTAGCAAGATAAGATGCATAAAAGATTAACATCACATGCAATCAATATAAGTGATATGATATGGCCATCATCATCTTGTGCTTGTGATCTCCATCTCCGAAGCACCGTCATGATCACCATCGTCACCGGCGCGACACCTTGATCTCCATCGTAGTATCGTTGTCGTCTCGCCAACTTATTGCTTTTACGACTATCGCTACCGCTTAGTGATAAAGTGAAACAATTACATGGCGATTGCATTGCATACAATAAAGCGACAACCATATGGCTCCTGCCAGTTGCCGATAACTCGGTTACAAAACATGATCATCTCATACAATAAAATATAGCATCATGTCTTGACCATATCACATCACAACATGCCCTGCAAAAACAAGTTAGATGTCCTCTATTTTGTTGTTGCAAGTTTTACGTGGCTGGTACGGGCTTAGCAAGAACCGTTCTTACCTAGGCATCAAAACCACAACGATAGTTTGTCAAGTTGGTGCTGTTTTAACCTTCGCAAGGACCGGGCGTAGCCACACTCGGTTCAACTAAAGTGAGAGAGACAGACACCCTCCGGTCACCTTTAAGCAACGAGTGCTCGCAACGGTGAAACCAGTCTCGCGTAAGCGTACGCGTAATGTCGGTCCGGGCCGCTTCATCTCACAATACCGCCGAACCAAAGTATGACATGCTGGTAAGCAGTATGACTTATATCGCCCACAACTCACTTGTGTTCTACTCGTGCATAGCATCAACGCATAAAACCAGGCTCGGATGCCACTATTGGGGAACGTAGTAATTTCAAAAAATTTCCTACGCACACGCAAGATCATGGTGATGCATAGCAACGAGAGGGGAGAGTGTTGTCCACGTACCCTCGTAGAGCGAAAGCGGAAGCGTTATCACAACGCGGTTGATGTAGTCGTACGTCTTCACGGTCCGACCGATCAAGTACCGAACGCACGACACCTCCGAGTTCAGCACACGTTCAGCTCGATGACGTCCCTCGAACTCCGATCCAGCCGAGTGTTGAGGGAGAGTTTCGTCAGCACGACGGCGTGGTGACGATGATGATGTTCTACCGACGCAGGGCTTCGCCTAAGCTCCGCAACGATATTATCGAGGTGTAATATGGTGGAGGGGGGCACCGCACACGGCTAAAATATCGTATATCAATTGTGTGTGTAGATGTGCCCCCCTGCCCCCATATATAAAGGAGCAAGGGGGAGGCGGCCGGCCAAGGGGAGAGGCGCGCCAAGGGGGGAGTCCTACTCCCACCGGGAGTAGGACTCCTCCTTTCCTTGTTGGAGTAGGAAAAGGGAAGGGAGAAGGAGAAAGAAGGAAGGGGGCGCCCCCCTCCCTAGTCCAATTCGGACTAGTCCATGGGGAGGGGTGCGGCCTCCCTTTGGGGCCTTTCTCTCCTTTCCCGTATGGCTCATAAAGGCCCAATACGAATTCCCGTAACTCTCCGGTACTCCGAAAAATACCCGAATCACTCAGAACCTTTCCGAAGTCCGAATATAGTCGTCCAATATATCGATCTTTACGTCTCGGCCATTTCGAGACTCCTCATCATGTCCCCGATCTCATCCGGGACTCCGAACTCCTTCGGTACATCAACATACATAAACTCATAATAAAACTGTCATCGTAACGTTAAGCGTGCGGACCCTACGGGTTCGAGAACTATGTAGACATGACCGAGACACCTCTCCGGTCAATAACCAATAGCGGAACCTGGATGCTCATATTGGTTCCCACATATTCTACGAAGATCTTTATCGGTCAGACCGCATAACAACATACGTTGTTCCCTTTGTCATCGGTATGTTACTTGCCCGAGATTCGATCGTCGGTATCTCGATACCTAGTTCAATCTCGTTACCAGCAAGTCTCTTTACTCGTTCCGTAATACATCATCCCGCAACTAACTCATTAGTCACAATGCTTGCAAGGCTTATAGTGATGTGCATTACCGAGTGGGCCCAGAGATACCTCTCCGACAATCGGAGTGACAAATCCCAATCTTGAAATACGCCAACCCAACAAGTACCTTTGGAGACACCTGTAGAGCACCTTTATAATCACCCAGTTACGTTGTGACATTTGGTAGCACACAAAGTGTTCCTCCGGTAAACGGGAGTTGCATAATCTCATAGTCATAGGAACATGTATAAGTCATGAAGAAAGCAATAGCAACATACTAAACGATCGAGTGCTAAGCTAACGGAATGGGTCAAGTCAATCACGTCATTCTCCTAATGAGGTGATCCCGTTAATCAAATAACAACTCATGTCTATGGCTAGGAAACATAACCATCTTTGATCAACGAGCTAGTCAAGTAGAGGCATACTAGTGACACTCTGTTTGTCTATGTATTCACACATGTATCAAGTTTCCGGTTAATACAATTCTAGCATGAATAATAAACATTTATCATGATATAAGGAAATAAATAATACTTTATCATTGCCTCTAGGGCATATTTCTTTCAGGTGCTGCTGTCGACCTTCATCACGCTGTGCGAGGGCTACCTCGGCGTTCTCCCCACACTCGAGCTATGGGCGGAGTTCTTATACACCAAACTCGGCGTCTTCGCCAAGGACGAGGCGGCTCAGTGCAGCGCCTTTGTCGCGGTGCGGCGCCCAGGAGCCGGCAACTGCTTCCCGTCCATCACCTTGACCCAGTCCATCAAGTTGTGGCAGAAGTCTTACTTCTATGTGAAGAACGTCAACCCGGCGCTGGACTTCGTCAACCTGCCGGCCTACAAAGCCAGCCCACCGGCCGAGCCGCGCACCAACCGGACCTTCAAGCCGAATCATCTGTCGCCCGCCTCCACCACCGCCGTCGCCAGGCTTAAGGAGATGACGGACTTGGAGGGCCTCCAGGCGTTCGACTTGTTGACCGGCTTCGTGGTGCGCCGGGTTCTCCCTCTCCAAGGCCGGCCTCGCATGACCAGTCAGATGAGTGGGCACCGAGACCCGTGCCGGCTGTCCACCAGGGAGATGCCAGCCATGGAGGTGGCCCGCATGGTGAACGAGATCGCGAACTGCAAGCTCTTGGAGTCGGACTGGCAGTTCGGCAAGCGGCCATACTCCCGTGCGCGCCCGCCTCCTGCCGTAAGCTCCCGACTCTCCTTTCCTTCTTGGTCTTTTCTTCTTCTGCCGAGTTCAGCTTTGCCGATTGATCAGTCGGACGTGTCGCAGCTCCTCACGACAGAGCAGGCAGCCGACGCCCCGGCGCAAGGCCAGGAGTACCTGCCGGACCGAGCGGTGAGCGATGCGGACGACCTCGACTTGGGGGCGGCCGCCTTGGAAGACGACGCCACAGGTGGTGGCGATGGGGCAAGAGGCTCCGGTGGGGGAGGCGGCCTCGAGACGTGGTCAGATGACGACGAGGAGGAGGCCGAGCCGCGCCGCCAGCCGGTTGCCAACAGGGCGGGGACGAGCTCCTCAGCGGCGCCACCCGCACCAGGCGGCGCACCGAAGCGCCGAGCAGGCACGCAGCTGCAAGGCGGTCGGCCGAAGAAGCCCAAGGGCTCGGCCGCGGCGACCAGGCGGGAGGAGGCTGCCATGAAGGAAGCCCGGTTCAAAAGGGCCCCGAAGCAGCCGCCGATGGTATCCGCGTAAGAGCATATCTTTCTTTGTGTTTCCTTTGTCCTTTCTGTGTCTTTTTCATAAACCTTTTCTGAATTATTTTTGTCTTGTGTGAACAGAGCCCCACTCTCTCTTGAGCGGTCGGCCTCCACCTCCATCATCGGGGGGATGGAGGGCTCTACCAACACCCGCCGCATAGACCCGCTCACCGACCTCCGGGAGGCGACGGAGAAGAACGCGCGGGAGGCGCGTGAGGAGAAGGAGAGGGCGGAGCAGGCGAAGGAGGACGCGGCCAAGGCAGCGCAGGAGGAGGCGGACGCGGCGGCCAAGGCCCAGGCCGATGCTACGGCCAAGGCCCAGGAGGAGGAGGCGACCAAGGCCCAGGCGGACGCAGCCGCCAAAGCACAAGCTGGAGCAGCCCCGGGTGGCCAGGCTCCACAGCTGGTCATTCTGCTATGCTCTATGCCACCGGCGACAGGGATCCCGGCGCAAACTGGAGGGGCCGGCAATGACAAGCCGGTCAAGGAGAGGGAGGGACGCGACGTCGTCATCCCGAGGACGGAGGCGGCCCAGCAGACGCCGGCTGCCGAGGCTCAGGGCAGTCGGCCTGACGCGCCGTCGGCGCCTCGAGTCAGCGGCGAGCTGGTGGTGGGGCCGACTCCCGTCGTCCGCACTCCGACGTGTCGGCGTGTGATGAAGGCGATTTCAGCGCCGCGGCCTCAAGAAGTTGGAGCCTCCAGCTCGTCGGCCCCAGACGCAGAGGCCACTAGTGCCGTCCCGCGGGAGTGGACGTCTAGGGGCGGATGCGGCGTCCTAAACAAGGCTGCACAGGAAGTCCACTCCCTGCTTCAGGCCCAAGGCGACGCCCTCCAGGACTATACAAAGAAGTTCTTGGCGTCACGAGTCGCTGTCCGAGTATGCTCCTTATGCTTTTGCTTTCAATCTTTGCAATCTTCTGTGGGGGCGCGCCAGCGCACCCACTTGGTGTAGCTCCCGAGTTCCGGGACGGTTGCTGAGCAGGCAGCTTGGAACTTAAAGGCAAGTTCCAAGTGCTGACCATTGATTCTGTGGCAGGACTACCACAACATTCGTGCGGCCGCCTACAACTCCCATGTCCAGGAGCTGGCCAAGCAGACCGCCGAGCTGACATACAGCCGGAGTAAGCACTCCATTCTTCATTCTCACGGGGGCGCGCCAGCGCACCCGCGGGGTGTAGTCCCCGAGATTCGGGCCGATTGCTGAGCAGTCGGGTTGGGTCTTCCGGCAACCACCTTTTCTTATTTCTTTGGTTGAATTGTTCAATCCTTCGCGGGGGTGCGTCAGCGCACCCGCGGGGTGTAGCTCCTGAGATTCGGGCCGATTGCTGAACAGTCGGGTCGGGTCTTCCGGCAACTACTTCTTTCCTTGTTGATTTGCTGACTTCCTGCTTCTTCTCTCTCTTGTCTTCTGCAGGAGCCAATGCCACCTTGCGGCAGCAAATGGGCGAAGCTCAAACCGCACTACGTGCCAAGGAGGAGGAGCACCTCAAGGCGGACCAAGAGCGCGACCGCCTGGCCAAGCAGCTGGCTGACCCGGCGGACAAGCACCAGGCGGAGCTGCAGAAGCTCAAAACGCGGAGGAGGCTCTCCAGGCTGAGTTCGAGACTCATTGCTTGAAGTGGGTTGACAAGGAGAAGGCCCTGTCGGCCGGCTATGGCGAGATCGAGGACATGCTCGATGGTAAGTTGCTCTTTTCCTTCTTCTTATTGCCGGTTTCTCCTGCAAGCCGGCCTCCGACTTCATACTTTTTTCTTCTTTCCTTGAGTAGAGTATTTCCCTGGCTACTCCGTTGCCGCCAGTCAAGCTATCGAGGCTCATCCCGACGAGCGGAGGCTGGCTGGTGCGACAATTGCGCCCAACGCCCCTCAGACCCTTGCCGAGCAGATGCTCGCCATCCGGGCTCGTCTCCAGCCGGCACATCGGGCTCTCTGCCGTCTTCAGCGCGCCGGAGCCCAGGTGGTCTCCACCCTCTGGCCGGGTACTCCCCTTCTGCGCACCGCCAGCCGGACCTCCGATTGGTTGGAGGTGGCCATTGGCCGCTTTGAGGCGTGGAAAGGCTCCTCCGCCCGGGCAGGTTTACGGCGAGCCCTGGAGTTCGTCAAGGGGTGGTACCCTGGGCTGAACTTGGACCAGCTGGCCACTCTTCATGCTGAAGCGGGCAAGGAATTGGAGGCAGTGGCGCGCCAGCTCTATCACCGCGCCGCGGTGATCGCTGAGTATAGAGACACCAGCGTCTTCCTCCCCGAGCTAGATGAAGCAGGCGCCGAGGTGCCGCCCAACTGGTTTGGGCTGAACCCGGAAGGCGGTGAGGACTCGGTGGAGGAGATCGCCTCCAATGATGAGGGCGAGGAGGAGGAGGAGGATGAGGACGAGGACGGTGAAGATGACGCGCCGAACGGTGGAGACAATGAACGGCCTTAGCCTGACCGAGTCTTGACGAACGGACGGAGCGGAGGGCTGGCGAGCCGACGCTGACCAGGCCGAGACCCACCAGGCCGCCGCTCCACCACCCGGAGCCTCTACCTCCGCCGACCCCTCTGATTTGGCTGCTGCTCCTCTGGCCAAGGCGGCCAAGTTATCTTTCCTTTCCCCGTTTTGTAACCGCTTGAACAAAACTTGTTAAGTCCATGCAGTTCCACCCGCTAGGGGTGTATTCAAACTACATTGAATGCTGGCCAAGGGCCTTTTGCTGTAAAAATTTGCCTTTTTCCAATCTCCGACTTGTCTTGCTTTTCTACTCCTTTGGCTATTTCCTTTGCCGCCTTCCCTTGGCTGCCACCTTGCCAGCCGGACAGCCGCTCTGTGGTCTGTGGCTGGGTCAAGTACTTGGCCATTTTGGGAAGGCAAGTACTTTAGCCATTTGGTAAAGTGTAGCAAATTAAGTTAGAAACCGGCCGGTCGGCTACTCAGCAGTCGGTCGGCGGAGTGAAAAGCCGGCTGGGCCTATGCAAATGCTTTAGTCCTTAGCCATTTTTCGTGTGGGCACCGTTTCCTGCCTTCATCTCTTGCCGGCCGGACAGTCGCACTGCAAGCTGCGGCTTCTGGCAAGAGAGGGCTTAAGTGCCGGCACACTAGTTGTCCGACTGCAGGTAGCATCGACATAGTACAAGGCGGTGAGCCCCCAGGCCGACTGGTCGAACCCGGTGCTAGGCGAAATAATGGAATAACATATTCATAAGCATAGAACTTATCATATAGATAAAGGGGTAGCCCCCGATTGCTCCTCGAGGGGCCCGATGTCTTGTACTTAATACAAAAGATAGCATGGTACATACTGCATCAACTGTAAAATCTTCGAAGGAGATTCGCGTTCCATGGGCGCTCTGTTTCCTTGCCCGAATCGTCTCTCTTGCGTGCTCTTGGCTTCTGCGCATCGATGAGGTAGTAGGAGTCGTTGCCCAATGCTTTGCTGATGATGAAGGGGCCTTCCCAAGGGGCCGAGAGGTTGTGCTAGCCGGTTGTTCGCTGGATCAGTCGGAGCACAAGGTCGCCCTCTTGGAAAGATCTTGGCTTGACCTTCCAGATGTGGTAGCGGCCTAGACTCTACTGGTAGATAGCGGACCGGCTGAGTGCCAACAGCCGGCCCTCTTCCAGCAGATCAACACCGTCTTCCCGCGCTTCCTTCGCCTCCGCTTCTGCGTACATGGTGACACGAGGTGAGTCAAAATCAATGTTAGTTGGGATGACAGCCTCGACACCGTACATGAGAAAGAATGGAGTGAAGCCGGTTGATTTGTTCGAAGTGGTGCGGAGGCTCCAAAGGACGGCCGACAGCTCGTCGATCCAGCAGCCGGCCGACCGCTCCAGAGGCTCGACCAGTCGGGGCTTGATGCTGGAGAGGATGAGGCTGTTTGCTCGCTCGACTTGGCCGTTTGACCACGGATGGGCAACTGACGCTAAGTCCAGTCGGATGCCCTGCATCGCACAGAAACGGGCCAAGGCTCCTTTGGCAAAATTTGTGCCATTGTCAGTGATGATGCTGTCTGGTACTCCGTACTGGGTGGTGATGTCTGCAATGAAGGTCACAGCAATCGGACCATTCAACTTCTTGATTGGCTTTGCTTCAATCCACTTGGTGAACTTGTCCATGGCAACGAGAAGATGGGTCATGCCGCCGCGTGCTGGCTTGAATGGTCCCAGCATATCCAACCCCCAGACGGCAAAGGGCCAACCCAGGGGGGATGATTTTGAGTGTAGAAGCTGGTAGATGTGTCTGGGAGCTGAACTTCTGACACCCTTTGCAATGCTTGACAAATTACTTGGCGTCTTCCAACGCAGTCGGCCAAAAGAAACCATGGCGGAAAGCCTTGGCAACAAGGGATCTGGAGGCCGCATGGTGGCCGCACTCGCCTTGGTGGATATCTTTGAGGATTGCTTGGCCTTTCTCTGATTCTACGCAGCGCTGGAAGAATCCAGTCACGCTGCGCCTGGCGAGCTCTCTGTTTACTATTGTGTAGGCTCCTTCTCGGCGCTGCACTTGCCGCGCCGAGATCTCATCGGCCGGCAGCTCTCGATTCACCAGAAACTTGAGGATGGGCTCTGCCCATGACGGTGCTTGAATTTCTTCTACCGCCACTACGACCACTTGTACGAGGGCGTTTGGGTTGGGAGGCAGCGGGTTGGAATCGATTGCCGCTTGCTGCATTGCTGAAGTCCCCGAGCCGACTGCTGCGGCCCCCGGGCCGGGTTGTGAAGTCCCCGGGCCGGGTGCAACTGCTGCAGTCCCCGAGCCGCTTGGTGAAGTCCCCGGGCCGACTGCTGCAGCACCCGGACCGGGTTGTGAAGTCCTTGGGCCGGGTGCGACTGCCGCAGTCCCCGCGCCGCCTGCTGAAGTCCCCGGGACGGCTGCTGCAGCCCCCGAGTCGGATCCGACTGCTTTGGGAGGAGCCCGCACGTACTCAGATTCTGGAGAAGGCTTGATCGACGGCTTGTGGAGGCACTGAAGGGAAACGCCGGCTGGTATTGCTTGATGGGTGGAGCTGATCCGTGCCAAGGCGTCTGCCTGCTTGTTGTCATTTCATGGCACGTGAAGGAACTCACACCCTTCAAAGTATCCACCGAGTTGCTGGACGAGGAAACAGTAGCTCGCCATGTTTGCATCCTTGGCGTCCCAGTCACCAGACGACTGTTGGACCACCAAGTCGGAATCAACGTAGCACAGGATCCGGCGGATGCCGATCTCTTTGGCCAGCCGGAGGCCGTGTATTAGTGCTTCATATTCGGCTACATTGTTGGAGGCGGCAAAATGGATTTGCAATGTGTATCTGAGCTTGTCGCCTTTGGGAGAAGTGAGAATAATACCGGCTCCCAAGCCTGTGCCCATCTTTGAGCCATCGAAGTGCATCTGCCAATGAGTGGAGTCTGGAGCTGGCGGCAGGTACTGGGTCTCGGCCCAGTCAACAAGGAAGTCGGCCAGTGCTTGGGACTTGATGGCAGTGCATGGTTGGTAAAAGATGGTGTATGGGGCCAACTCGATGGCCCATTTGGCCACCCGGCCAGATGCATGTCTGTTGCCAATGATGTCGGCAAGTGGGGCAGTGCAGACAACCGTGATTGGGTGCTCTTGAAAGTATGGCTTCAGCTTCTTGGCGGCAAAGTGCACGCCGTAGCACATCTTCTGGTAGTGAGGGTAGTTCTGCTTCGAGGTTGGAAGCACCTCACTCAAAAAGTACACGGGCCTCTGGACCGACTGTGCTCTGCCGTCTTCTGGGCGCTCTACCACCATAACAGTGCTGACCACCCGACTGGTGGCGGCGATGTAAAGGTACATAGGTTCTTTAGCAACCAGAGCCGCCAGGACAGGCGACGTGGTCAACATCTTCTTCATCTGGAGAAAAGCTTCATCCGCCTTGTCATTACACTTGAAATGAGTGCTCTTCTTCATGAGCTGGTACAGGGGAAGAGCCTTCTCGCCCAACCGACTGATGATGCGGCTGATGGATGCCAAATGGTTGGTGAACTTCTGGACGTCACTCAGTCGGGTGGGTTTGTCCATCCTCTCGATGGCCTTGATCTTCACAAGGTTGAACTCGATGCCGCGCTCTGAGACCAGGAAGCCAAGGAGATGGCCGGCTGGTACTCCAAAGACACATTTCTCTGGGTTGAGCTTGATCTGAAACCGGCGCAGATTTTCAAAAGTTTCATTGAGATCCTCCAAGAGGGTACTGCGCTTCTCCGTCTTCATCACGATATCGTCAACATAGACGTGGGCATTTCTGCCGAGTTGCTTGAGGAGGCACTTCTACATGCAACGCTGAAACGTGGCACCAGTATCTCTCAAGCCGAATGTCATGGTTAGGTAGCAGAAGGCTCCGAATGGTGTGATGAAGGCGGTCTTCAGGTGGTCTGCCGGGTTCAACTTGATCTGGTGGTAACCTGAGTAGGCATCCAAGAAACTCAACAGCTCGCATCCGGCTGTGGAGTCTATCACTTGGTCAATCCAGGCTAATGCAAACGAATCCTTGGGGCAGGCTTTGTTGAGACTAGTGTAATCAATGCACATGCGCCACTTGTTGTTCTTCTTCAGTACAAGGACTGGGTTGGCAAGCCATTCTGGGAAGAAAACTTCCATGATAAAGCCGGCTGCCAACAGGCGGGTGATCTCTTCACCAACAATTCTTCTCTTCTCCTCCGATAGTCGGCGGAGGGGCTGTTTGACTGGTTTGGCGTCTGCTCTAACATGTAGCTTGTGCTCGGCGAAATCCGTCGGAACAACCGACATGTCTTTGGGAGACCATGCAAAGATGTCCCGATTCTCATGGAGGAAATCGACGAGCTCGCTTTCCTATTTGCCGTCAAGGTCGGCACCTATGACAGCGTGCCTCTCCGGGTGCTCAGGGTCCAAGGGAATCTTCTTCGTTTCTTTGGCCGGCTTGAAGGAGCCTTCAGTCTCTGACTCTTTGGGCTCTGGTGACACATCCGGCTGCTTGCCGGCCATGGCCACCACCCAGTCCAGGAGCATCTTCTCAGCCGCAATCACGAGGGACTCGGCCAGTCGGCTGCTGGCTACAGCACAGGCGGACGACTTCTCGTAGTCTCCATTGATCGTGATGATGTGCTTGGTTCCTGGCATCTTCATCTTGAGGTAAGTGTAATGAGGCACCGCCATGAACTTGGCTAGGGCAGGCCGGCCTAGGAGCACATGGTAAGGACTCTCCAGGTCAACCACCTCAAACCAAATCGCTTCTCGACGGAAATGATCCTTGTCTCCGAAGAGGACATCTATCTTGACTTTGCCGATTGGTGAGCAGGACAAGCCGGGCAGAATGCCATGAAACACAGTCCGACTAGGCTGCAGCTGATTCTCTTTGATCTTCAACTTCTCCATGGTGTCGCGATAAAGGATGTTGATGCTGCTACCGCCGTCTATTAGAACTCGGGAGAAACGAGCAGCTTGCCTCTCCGTTGCAAGGGTGGCATCCAATAGCAGGGCATAAGAACCTGGGGAAGGCATCACTTCCGGGTGGTCAGCTCGGCTCCAACTGATAGGCTTCTCAGACCAGTGCATGAACTCTGGAGCAGTTGAGGCGACTGCGTCACTTCTTAGTGCTGCTGACGCCGGCTGTGTTTGTCATTGGCAACGCTGGTGAAGACAACGTAAGCACCATGCTCTTGAGGTAATCATCTTGGATTGCGCCGACTGCTGGACGGCCGGCCGGCTGCTGGGGAGGCGTAGCCGGCGGGCCAGCAGGCGGTGGGGGGAGTCCTTCTCCCTTGGCGATGCGGATGAGCCAGTGGCATTTCCGAGTTGTATGGTTGGACGGCTTCGCCCCGCTGTGGAACTTGCAAGGGGCATTGAGGGTCTACTCAAAGGAGAAAGCAGGCAACCAAACTGGCTTGCTGCCCTTCTGGCGCTTGGGGAGGGGTTGTCCTTCAGGTTGCTCGTCCTCGACTGTCGCCACCTGCCGGCTGGTGGAAGCCAGCTGCTGGGCCTTGCGCTTGTTGTCGTTCGGCTGCTGGCACCGACTGTTGTCTCCAGCCGGCGTCCGAGGAGCCGGAGGGAGCACCTTCCCAGAAGTATCCACGCGGAGCTCCGACTTCATGGAAGAGTCGGCAGTGGCGTACTTGTCTGCTATGATCAGCAGCTCGTCGAGTGTGGCCGACTCATCACAGAGGAGTCGGTGCTTGAGTAAGGTGCCCTCTTGGCACCCGGCAGTGAATTACTCGATTGCTTGGACCTCATGCACCCCTTCGCAAGAGTTGTGCAGTTCAGCCCACCGCGTCAGGTAGTCGCGGGTGGACTCGTTGGGGACTTGGACGCACAACGAGGGCTGGTGAGGCTTGGGCGACCGCTTGTAGGTGCTAGTAAAGTTGCGGACGAAGACTTCAGTGAAATCTACCCAGCTGTTGATGCTGCGGGGCTTCAGGCTGTTCAGCCATGTCCGGGCCATGCCCTGGAGCATGAGCGGAACGTACTTTATGGCAACACGCTTGTTGCCGTTCACTATGCTGACGGCAGTGGAGTAGTCGACCAGCCAGTCCTCCGGCTTCACAGAGCCGTTGTACATGGGCGTATCTCGTGGAAGCGTGAACCCTTTGGGGAAGGGCTCATCGCGGATGCGGGGGCCGAAACAAGGCGGGCCCAGCGCGTCTTCCTCTTCTAGCACCAGGGATCGATTGAGGCGTATCAACAGGCTATGGAGATGCCCATTAATAGATATCAATGTGAGTGAGTAGGGATTGCCATGCAACGGATGCACTAGAGCTATAAGTATATGAAAGCTCAACAAAATAAACTATGGGTGTGCATCCAACTCGCTTGCTCACGAAGACCTAGGGCATTTTGAGGAAGCCCATCATTGGAATATACAAGCCAAGTTCTATAATGAAAAATTCCCACTAGTATATGAATGTGACAAAACAAGAGACTCTCTATCATGAAGATTATGGTGCTACTTTGAAGCACAAGTGTGGTAAAAGGATAGTAACATTGTCCCTTCTATCTGTTTCTCTCATATTTTTTTGGGCCTTCTCTTTTTATGGCCTTTCTCTCCCTTTTTTTTATTCCTCACTTGGGACAATGCTGTAGAAAATGATGATCATCACACTTCTATTTATTTACAACTCAATGATTACAAATCGATACTAGAACAAAGTGTGACTCTATATGAATGCCTCCGGCGGTGTACCGGGATATGCAATGAACCAAGAGTGACATGTATGAAAGAATTATGAACGGTGGCTTTGCCACAAATACTATGTCAACTACAAGATCATGCAAAGCAATATGACAATGATGGAGCGTGTCATAGTAAACGGAACGGTGGAAAGTTGCATGGCAATATATCTCGGAATGGCTATGGAAATGCCATGATAGGTAGGTATGGTGGCTGTTTTGAGGAAGGTATATGGTGGGTGTATGATACCGGCGAAAAGTGCACGGTATTAGAGAGGCTAGCAACGGTGGAAGGAAGAAAAGTGCGTATAATCCATGGACTCAACATTAGTCATAAAGAACTCATATACTTATTGCAAAAATCTACAAGTTATCAAAGCAAAGTATTACGCGCATGCTCCTAGGGGGATAGATTGGTAGGAAAAGACCATCGCTCGTCCCCGACCGCCACTCATAAGGAAGACAATCAATAAATAAATCATGCTCCAACTTCATCACATAACGGTTCACCATACGTGCATGCTACGGGAATCACAAACTTTAACACCTGTATTTCTCAAATTCACAACTACTCAACTAGCACAACTTTGATATCACTACCTCCATGTCTCAAAACAATCATCAAGCATCAAACTTCTCTTAGTATTCAAAACACTCATAAGAAAGTTTTTACTAATCTTGAATACCTAGCATATTAGTATTATTTAAGCAAATTACCTTGCTGTTTAAGACTCTCAAAATAATCTAAGTGAAGCATGAGAGATCAATAGTTTCTATAAAACAAATCCACCACTGTGCTCTAAAAGATATAAGTGAAGTACTACGGCAAAAAAACTATATAACTCAAAAAATATAAGTGAAGCACATAGAGTATTCTAATAATTTCCGAATAATGTGTGTCTCTCTCAAAAGGTGTGTACAGCAAGATGATTGTGGTAAACTAAAAAAAACAAGGACTCAAATCATACAAGACGCTCCAAGCAAAACGAATATCATGTGGTGAATAAAAATATAGCTCCAAGTAAAGTTACTGATGGAAGTAGACGAAAGAGCCCCAAGCTTTGGCTTTTAGGTGTCCCTAGATTAACTTGGGGGTCCCATGGGCATCCCCAAGCTTAGGCTCTTGCCACTCCTTGTTCCATAATCCATCAAATCTTTCACCCAAAACTTGAAAACTTCACAACAGAAAACTCAGCAGAAAATCTCGTGAGCTCCGTTAGCGAAAGAAAACAAAAGACCACTTCAAGGTACTGTAATGAACTTATTCTTTATTTATATTGGTGTTAAATCTACTGTATTACAACTTCTCTATGGTTTATAAACTCTTTTACTAGCAATAGATTTATGAAAATAAGCAAACAACACATGAAAAACAGAATCTGTAAAAAACAGAACAGTCTGTAGTAATCTGTAACTAACGCAAACTTCTGGAACTCCAAAAAATCAGCCAAAATAGGACGACCTAGAATTTTTTTTATTGATCAGCAGCAATTGGAATCAATATTTTATCACGTTCTGGTGATTTTTAACAATTATTTTCGTGAACAGAAAGTTTCTGGAATTTTCTGCAAGATCAAATAAATATCACCCAAGAAGATCCTATAGGGTAAACTTGGCACAAACACTAATTGAAACATAAAAACACATATAACCAGAGGCTAGAACAAATATTTATTCCTAAACAGAAGCAAAAAGCAAAAATCTAAAAATAAAGTTGGGTTGCCTCCCAACAAGCGCTATCGTTTAACGCCCCTAGCTAGGCATACACGCAATGATAGATCTAGGTATTGCCATCTTTGGTAGGCAATCCATAAGTGGCTCTCATAATAGATTCATATGGTAATTTTATTTTCTTCCTTGGGAAGTGTTCCATGCCTTTCTTTAATGGAAATTGGAATATAATATTCCCTTCCTTCATATCAATAATTGCACCAATCGTTCTAAGGAAAGGTCTACCAAGAATAATAGGACATGAAGGATTGCAATCTATGTCAAGAACGATAAAATCTACGGGCACATAGTTCCTATTTGCAACAATAAGAACATCATTAATTCTTCCCATAGGTTTCTTAATAGTGGAATCCACAAGGTGCAAGTTTAAAGAGCAATCATCAAAATCACAGAAACCTAGCAAATCACACAAAGTTTTTGGAATCGTGGAAACACTAGCACCCAAATCACACAAAGCATAGCATTCATGATCTTTAATTTTAATTTTAATAGTAGGTTCCCACTCATCATAGAGTTTTCTAGGGATAGAAACTTCCAACACAAGTTTTTCTTCATAAGATTGCATCAAAGCATCAACGATATTGTAACGCCCACGATGCGGCTATATCTCCCACGTGTCGAGGCACGACTTGGAGGCATAAACGCATGGTGGTTTTGTCGCAAGAAGGGTCATCTTCACACAATCCCATGTAATGAACAAGAATGGGATAAAGAGTTGGCTTACAGTCGCCACTTCACACAATACATAAATTAAACATACATCATTCAGAGTACAATCAAGGTCCGACTACGGAACAAAAATAAAAGAAGACGACCCCAAATGCTAGATCCCCGATCGTCCCAACTGGGCTCCACTACTGATCATCAGGAAACGAAACATAGTAACGACCAAGTTCCTCGTCAAACTCCCACAGGAGCTCGGTTGCGTCACCTGCACTGGTACCGTCGGCACCTGCAACTGTTTTGGTAGAATCTGTGAGTCACGAGGACTCAGCAATCTCACACCCGCGAGATCAAGACTATTTAAGCTTATAGGAAGGATGGGGTAATGAGGTGGAGCTGCAGCAAGCACTGAGCAAATATGGTGGCTAACATACGCAAATAAGAGCGAGAAGAGGAGCAACGCAACGGTCGCGAAGCTAGAAGTGATCAAGAAGTGATCCTGAAACTACTTACGTTCAAGCATAACACAAGACCGTGTTCACTTTCCAGGCTCCACCGAATAGAGACCATCACGGCTACACACGCGGTTGATGTATTTTAATTAAGTCAAGTGTCCAGTTCTCTACAACCGGATATTAACAAATTCCCATCTGCCACATAACCGCGGGCATGGCTTTCGAAAGATAATACCCTGCAGGGGTGTCCCAACATAGCCCATCACAAGCTCTCACGGTCAACGAAGGATATTCCTTCTCCCGGGAAGACCAGATCAGACTCGGAATCCCGGTTACAAGACATTTCGACAATGGTAAAACAAGACCAGCAAAACCGCCCGATGTGCCGACAAATCCCGATAGGAGTCGCACGTATCTCGTTCTCAGGGCACACCGGATGGGCAAGACGTCAGGTTGGCATAGACCCTGGTTGCCCAGGGGGCGCCGGACATCGCCCAGGTTGGACCAGCACTCGAAGGAGCACTGGCCCGGGGGTTAAAATAAAGATGACCCTCGGGCTCGCAAAAACCCAAGGGAAAAAGGCTTAGGTAGGCAAATGTAAAACCAAGGTTGGGCCTTGCTGGAGGAGTTTTATTCAGGGCGAACTGTCAAGGGGGTCCCATAAATCACCCAACCGCGTAAGGAACACAAAATCAAGGAACATAACACCGGTATGACGGAAACTAGGGCGGCAAGAGTGGAACAAAACACCAGGCATATGGCCGAGCCTTCCACCCTTTACCAAGTATATAGATGCATTAATTAAATAAGAGATATTGTGATATGCCAAAATATCCATGTTCCAACATGGAACAATCTTCATCTTCACCTGCAACTAGCAACGCTATAAGAGGGGCTGAGCAAAAGCGGTAACATAGCCAAACAACGGTTTGCTAGGAAAGGTGGGTTAGAGGCTTGACATGGCAATATGGGAGGCATGATATAGCAAGTGGTAGGTAGCGCGGCATAGCAATAGAGCGAACAACTAGCAAGCAAAGATAGAAGTGATTTCGAGGGTATGGTCAGCTTGCCCGAGATCCCGCCAGGAAGAAGAACGAGTCCATGAAGAAGACAAACGGACGAAGTCAAACAAATCCTCACAAACAGGACGTTATCGGAACTAACCCGAAGAAGCAACACCGGAAAAAAGCAAACAACATGGTAAACAACCATCACATAAACATGGCATGATGCACAACCAAGTATGATGCATGTCCGATTTAATGAGGCATGGCATGGCAAAGTGCACAAACAATACTACAAATTAAGTGAAGCTCAATATGCAACGAGTTGCATATTGACGAGACACCACATCAATTATTTAGTTTTCTCTCGGTTATGTACCCAACAATATTAAATGTTATTAAACATGGCAAGGGGTGAAGCATAAGTAAACTAACTATTTAGGCAAGTTTAAATGAGGCCGGAACATCAAATAATAATTCCAGAAAATCCTCATGTCCATACTTTAGATTTGGTACTGTTCTGTTCAAAAGCATATCTTACAGTTGTTAAACATGAAAAGTAGTGCTACCATGTTAATCTATGCATTTTTCCACCCCATTTACATATAAAGTTTGTTAAATCCGAGCTACGGTTATTTAATTATGAAATAAATCATTTTAACATGGCATTTATACAAAATTAAACAAACAACAAGTTTAAACATTTTAAACATGGATGAGAGTAGCATATTATGAAAGTACATGAAAAACCAAGCATCTTACATATATAGTTTATTTAATTCTGATGCATGGTTAGTGCATTATTGATGCATGAACATTAAGGGGTTTTCTGAAAAACTGTAAACTCTGGAATAATTAGGAAAATCGTGCTGGCAAGAAAAAAACACACAACGGGCCGAATCGGCGATCGGGCCAACAGGAACAAGCGTTGTGGGAGGCAGCTCACCATGGGCTGAGGCCCAGGTCGGTGGAGAGGTGGAAACAGGTCGGTGGATCTGGCGGCCCACGGCGTAGGCGAAGCAGAGGATGGCTCGCGCGGGCGACGCGGCACTCGTCCACGCTGGCGCTGGACCAAGTCAACGAGGGGGCAGCGCTAGTCGTCTCGTTCGACCACGGTCGAAGCAGAGGATGGAGCGGACTTGGCCCGAGCTCCCGGCGACGGGGATAGTCGGGACCCGACGGATCCGAGGAGGTGCGGTGGTGGTGCTCCATGAGGAAGCCCATGGCGGCGGGCGCGGTTGACCCGCGACGAGGCTTGCGAGACGAGGGAGGCAGGCGCGCGCGTGTGTTCGAAGCAGAGGCGAGGACGGGACGCCGGCGGTCGGACGGAACCGGAGTCGTCAGATCACCGCGGAGACGAGGTGGCCGGAGTTGGAGCTCCGTGGCGGCAGTGGCTCTGCAGAAACGGCGGCGTTGCAACACAAATCAGAGAGAGATGAGATGAGGGGACCGGAGGAAGGAGAGAGACAGGGGAGGAGAGGAGCGGGACGAGGCTGGTCCTGGTCGTGCTCCGGCGGATCTGCTCGCCGGCGGTGGGCGATGGTGGAGGCGCGACTGCAGGGTAACACTACTGGAATCAGCTAATTTGCCATCTGCCAGCTCTTTGCCGTCTGCTAGCTGACGGCAAAGAAGCTCTTTGCCATCAGCTACCCAAAAGCAGACGGCAAAGAAAGGGCAGACGGCAAAGAAGCTCTTTGCCGTCTGCCAGCTCTTTGCCGTCGGCCAGCGGACGGCAAAGAATCTTTGTCGTCCGCTGGCGGACGGCAAAGAGTGAGGTGGCCCCCACCCTCGCCCGTTTTTGAAAAACTTAACGGGCCACCTCTTTGCCGTCCGCTAGCAGACGGCAAAGAGGCAAAAAAGCGGACGGCAAAGCGGGGCGGACGGCAAAGAGCCTACTACCTAACGGCCCGTACCCCCCGCCCGTTACTCACTTCTTCCCTCTCCCTTGC
>NC_057802.1:220981796-220989359 GCF_018294505.1 Triticum aestivum
ATAAATTTCGTCAGTGCCTCCCCTGTTGTTCTCCGGGTACACATCCTCTCTGTTTATTGCAGAGACGTGTATCAGGAGAACAGCGGGGAGGTGCTGCCGAAATTTTGCGTAGGATCCGGGGCATAGCATGGGAAAATGAACCCAATCTAAACATACTCGGGTGGGATTAGGACCTATCATTACCTATTAGAGTGTAGGTTGCATGGACGTAATAAAATTGACAAAGTAGATCAACTGATGAATACATACATGGTGAATTATATATATATATATATATATATATATATATATTTGTTGTGTGTCTAGTAGCTCTGAAAGTCAAGATGAGTGATCGTGCGTGGATGTACACCGGTCACACTGGTCAGAACAAATGGAGCACTGAATGGTTCACAAAAACCAAGGGGTTTGTGCGAGCCGCATTTGCAAATGGCCAGAGGAAAACCTGGTGCCCCTGTTTACGGTGTGGCAATTGGGAAAAGAGGACAGAGGCTGAAATGGGCAAACACCTGCAGAAGAGTGGTTTTACGCCCGATTATATGGTGTGGACATTTCATGGTGAGTCTGCCCAACGTGACCGAGCTGAGGTGGATCGTCGTCGCACCGACGAGCATGGTACCGGTATGGGAAACATGGTGCAAGACTTTGATGATGCTCGGGATTCGGACGAGGAGATGGAGGAATCTGCAAAGGCCTTCAATGAAATGTTGGAGTCTTCAAAACGTCCGCTCCATGAGCACACTGAGCTTTGTCAGTTGGATGCCATCTCACAAGTAATGGCTCTGAAGGCTCAGTTCAACTTGGGAAGAGAATGCTACGATGCAATGATGACAGTATTTGGACGCTTTCTACCCAAAGGCCATGTAATGCCTGCAAACCTGTACCAGTCGGACAAAATCCTCCGTGCACTGAAGATGCCCTATGATAAGATACATGCCTGTGAGAAAGGATGTGTCTTGTTTAGGCTTGACTATGCGGACTTTAACTATTGTCCCATTTGTAAGTCTTCCAGGTATGTTGTGGTAGACAACGGTATGGGTGAGAAGACACAGACCAAAATCCCCGTTAGTGTTCTTCGGTATATGCCAATCGTACCAAGACTTCAACGTCTTTTCATGGTCGAAGAGACGGCCAGACAGATGACATGGCACAAAACGGGCATAAGAACCGAACTAGATGCAGATGGGAATATGATGATTGTACACACATCGGATGGTGTTGCGTGGAAAAAGTTTGATGAATTACATGGTGACAAAGCGGCAGATCCGAGGCATCCTCGAGTCGGCATCAGCACGGATGGGTTCAGTGTGTTTGGTATGACGGCAGCCCAATACAGTTGTTGGCCCGTATTTGTCTTTCCACTCAATCTCCCCCCCGGACAGATTATGCAAAGAAAGAACATTTTCCTGACGTTGATAATTCCAGGGCCCAACTATCCGGGGAAAAATATGAATGTGTACATGCAACCGCTTAAGGACGAATTGCAAGAAGCCTGGGATAATGGGTTCAAGACATACGATGCCTATAGCAAACGGAACTTCATAATGCGTGTCTGGTACATGTACTCGACGCATGACTTGCCGGCGTATGCGCTATTCGTTGGCTGGTGTGTGCATGGAAGGTTCCCGTGCCCCACATGCAAGGGAGCTCTTGAGTTTCGTTGGCTTCAGGCCGGTCGCAAGTTTTCTTGCTTCGACATGCATAGAGAGTTCCTGAATCCTCGCCATAAGTTCAGGAAAGACAAGAAGAACTTCATCAGAGGTAGAGTTGTCAAAAACTCTGCACCACATGCATTGACAGGCCAACAGACCCTGGATCAGTTAAATGCTCTCCAGCCAGATCCCGAGCATCCAGGGTACTTCAAGGGGTATAATTCTAAGCACGCCTGGACTCACAAAACATGCTTATGG
Organism: Triticum aestivum; assembly: GCF_018294505.1. Classification (NCBI taxonomy): domain Eukaryota; kingdom Viridiplantae; phylum Streptophyta; class Magnoliopsida; order Poales; family Poaceae; genus Triticum; species Triticum aestivum. The sequence continues at coordinate 220,983,704 of NC_057802.1, forward strand.
GATCTACCTTACTTCAAAGACCTCCTTTGCCCACACAACATCGACGTGATGCACACTGAGAAGAATATCGCCGAGGCACTTTTTGGTACATTGTTCGGCATAGATGGGAAGTCAAAGGATAATACTAAGGCTAGAGTCGATCTGGAGGCGCTATGTGATAGGCCGTTACAAAACATGAAAGAACCGAAAGGAAAGCAGAACTGGACGAAGCCAAAGGCATGGTTCAATCTTGGAAGGCCGGCTATGAGGGAAATTATCTTGTGGGTGAAAATGCAGTTGATGTTCCCCGATGGGTATGCAGCGAATCTACAGAGGGGAGCCAGTCTTGATAAATTGAAGATATTTGGTCTCAAGAGTCATGATTGGCACATATGGATTGAGCGGGTAATGCCGGTGATGTTGCGTGGCTTCATCCCTGAGGATGAATGGCTAGTACTGGCAGAACTCAGCTATTTCTTCCGTGTTCTTTGTGCGAAAGAACTATCGCCTGGCGTGCTAGAAGAAATGGAAGAGTTGGCGCCGGAGTTGATCTGCAAGTTAGAGAAGATCTTTCCACCGGGCTTCTTTAATCCAATGCAACATTTGATTTTGCATCTCCCGACCGAGGCAAGATTGGGGGGGCCCGTGCAAAATCGTTGGTGCTACCCAACTGAGAGGATGCAGAAGACGCTTCGACAAAAATGTAAAAATAAACGTAGAATTGAAGCATCGATGGCTGAGGCATTCATCACTGAGGAGGCGGCAAACTTCGTGACAGCACACTACGAAGCCAAAATCGTCATTTGCATAATCCGAAGCCTCGGTACAATGCTGACGACCCTAAAAAGGGTGGATCCAACCTCAACCTATTCAAAGGGAATCTCGCACCAGCCAGTGTTTCAAATCCAGTATCTTTGGATAACGAACAATGGCGGACCATTTCGTTGTATATCTTCAACAACCTGATAGAAGTGCGGCCGTACATCGAGTAAGTTCTCGGTACATAGTTTCGCAACTTCTATTTCCTTTGAACTGCTCTTATTCCTGGATATTTCATACAGTCGATACGTCGCCTTATTCTCGTATGGAGCGGTGATCCAAAAGGATTCTGTCGAAGAGTATGAGCTTCTCGCAAAGCAAGGTGGCGGCTATCCCGGTTTCATCTCCTGGTTCAAACAAACGGTAATTTCTATTAGACTTGTAGGCTAATTTGTAGGCGGCTATCCCGGTTTCATTCGCTAATTTGTGCGTAATGCAACAATCCTTTCATATTAAACTTGTAGGCTAATTCAGAGTCTATGGACACCGAATTGAGACAAGTCGCTAAAGGTTTTGACTATAAGGTCCGTTCATTTGACAAATACGACATCAACGGGTATCGCTTTCGTACCTATGGCAAAGAGCTATCTATGGCCGACCGAAAGTCTACAAATTGTTGTGTATCTGCTATCGGCGAAGGAGGTACCGAGTATTATGGGAGAGTTGAAGCAATTTATGAACTTCTATTCTATGGTGAAAACCCACCGAATGTCGTAGTCTTCAAATGTTATTGGTTTCAGCCGAAGGAGACTAGAAGAACTCATGAACATATAGGGCTAGTTGAAATCAACCAAAGCACCCATTTAGATGTTCCTGATGTCTATATTACGGCTCAACAGGCGACCCAAGTATTCTATCTACCGTGGGCCTGCCAAACTAATCCAAATCTGAAAGGTTGGGATGTCGTTTATGAAGTGCCGCCACGTGCTAGACTATCTCCCCCAAAGGAAGAGGATTATGAACCTCACATTAACCTAGACACATATGAAGGAGAATTCTTCCAAGAGACATGTCTTTCCAAAAAGCGTTTCAAGAACCGCTATACTTCACCCCAAAACATTGAAGTAGACAGTGACAGTGAATCCGACATCACCCCAGAGGAGGAACAAGAAGAGCCGGAACAAGAAGAGGTTACTGCTGCGGATGACCTGTCATTGCTTGACCGATTACGTCAAGGTGGCCTTGCACATGTTGATGCCACTGAACCCTATGAGCCCGTCATTGATTATAGTGATGATGATGATTATGCATTTATTGATGATACTGATCGAGATTATTAGTAGTGTCAGGTATTAAATTTTTTAATGTTGTACTTGATGATGATACACTTAAGTGATACACATATTATTATTCATGTCGGTCTTTTTTTTATGTTGTACTAATTTCGTTTACTGTTTGTCATGGCAGGTGTTGAAAGATGGTGGGCGCTGGTCGGGAGCGCGCCAAGGCTCCTTCCTCGGCGCGTGGTCTGAGGTCTTCGATTCCAGACGTACCTCTTCGCCGAGCGTTGCTGGACAGTATGTCCACACCGCCGGGCCCTTCTTCGTCCACCGCGGTGCCCAGCAGGGGACGAGGTAGGAAGAGAGGAGGTGGGGCACGTGGTCGCGGGAGAGGAGGTAGGGTGACTGCTAGGGCGCCTTCCTCGCCGCCACCCCCAGCTGTTTCACCCGAGCACGTGACTGCTAGGGTGGACTCGTCCGAGGAGGAGGCTACACGGACTCCGGTCCACGAGCCTCCGGTCCACGGGTCTTGGGCCCACGAGCCTCGGGTCGACTGGCCTTCGGCCCACGAGAGTTCGGCCCACGAGACCCCGGAGGAGCACACGTCCGGATGGGGTACCTGGCCGGATCAGCCCGAGGAGCCGAGTGGCCATGCTGATGATGGCGGGGAGCCGACTGATCTTGAGGAGGAGGGTGGCACCGTCTACCAGCGTGGTGCTACACGGCTCCTGTCCGTGCCGGCGACCCGCGAGCAGAGGTGGTTGATCTTCCCTGATGGGGAGAGGTACGTAAGTGCATTTAATATTTTTGTACCTTCTGCATTCACGTTTCTTCAAATAACTAATGCGTTGGCCTTGTCATGCTGCAGGGGTTGGGACCACCATCATAGTGTCCGCCGGCCCAACTCCGTCCTTGGAGTTCTTTGCCGGCAAAACTTCCCGGGGTTTGTCACGTTGCCTGGTGAGGGTCGGCTTCCAGAGCTTGGGTTGAGCTGGGAGCACTACGTGGCTGCCCTGGCCCCGCCGGATGTCATTATCGACGGTGTCGTGTGCGACACGAGGCCAGACATGGTGATCAGGACGTTCTGGGTAATTTCTCCTTTACACATTTCAAAATCTTCAACTAGCTAGTTATTAATTGTACTAATCAATATTGTCTCATTTGATTGCAGACATTCTACAGGTGTGAGGAGGGATACGAGGAGGACTGCGCAAATGTTATCCAGAACGTCTGCAAGCGCCTACTCCAGAACTTACGGCACGAGGCTCGGGTGCAGGCTCTTCAAGACTACTACGCCTTGCGTGGTATCAAGAAGACCAAGCCGGCGTGCCGCGATAAGTTCCTGAGTAAGGAGCAGTACATGAAGGTAATTCTTAAGGCCTTCTACTTAAGTTCCTTCATTTAGTAATTCTTACTAAATGGCTCAAGTTTCTATTTGCTAACTTAGGCGCCTCCGAGATGGTGTGCGGATCGGATGGATTGTTGGGAGGTGCTGGTCGATGAGTGGTGCTCACAAGAATGGCTAGCCCTCCACAACCAGGCCAAGGACAAACGTGCCCAAATGGAAGGTGTGCCACACCATCAAGGCAGCTCCAACTTATATCAGTTCGGGCGCAACTGGGTATGTGGTTTGCTTCATGATTCATGCAATTCATTCATCATGCTAGCTTGAGCCCTTTAATTACTAATTTTCATTTTTCCTCTCTTTCAGGCATGCCACAATAAGGCGGATAAGGTGCTAGAGGTGTACGACCTGTATGCCATGGCCCACACTGGCTCTTACAAGAAAGTCAAGGCTTTCTCTCAGTCTGACCTCGATGATGCAAACAACTTCACCAACATCTCCTCCCACAACAAGCTCGTGAGATATAGAGATGAGGGGAAGGCGAGGAAAGGGGAGGACTTTAACCCGAGCCAGGGTCCCATTGATCCAGAGCTGGTGATGATATCTGGTGGCGGGAGGTCCCATGGCTCCATAGCCATTGGAGATGGACTTATCCGTTGTCCTAGCACTCTCCCGGAGATCAAGGCGCGCCAGTCGAGCTCCGCTCCTGAGATAAGGCCTCGTGAACGGCCAGTGCAACTCGCCATCAACGTTAGTGATACGTACTCAGCTATCTTTCTCCATTACATTGTGTGCGCTTCCATCAATGATTACAAATGGTCATGTGAGTGGTGTTGCAGGCTGCTATACAGAGTGAGAGAGATAGAACGGAGAAACTTCTGGCGGAGGCGGCGGAGAGGCAGCGGGAGTTGGAGGAGAGGACGACAAAGATGATGGAGGAGGAGAGGGCACGGAATGACATGCAGGCAAGGGCCATGTACGAGCTCCTTGTGGTAAGTTTCTTCTGCAGATTAGCCAAAACATTCATGTAGTGTTTGTCTCATTACTAACTAGTATGACTGAGTCGTCAAAACCAAATGTGCAGTCTGTGTGCGAGAAGACCGGTCAGACCGCTCCGCCGATGCCAGTGATTGCTCCTGGGACCACGGTGAGTTTAATTTGAATGGACATTACTTGCTAGTCTTAACATTTGAGTGTCATAATGTTAACGAGACATTGGAAATGATCTTTGGTGCAGCTTAACTCCAGAAACGCATCGCATGATCCTTCTCCAGCTACCGGCACTAGCCAGCCCGCTCCTACACCTCCCTGATCACGGTAAGTTTCTCTAGTGTTTTGCTTAACAAATGCATAAAGACCTAGACTTAGCTTTATTTCCTCCAATATGCTTACCATAATGACCTAGAGTTAGCTTCTTGTCCTCCAAAATGACTTAATAAGCTTACTGACCTCATAAACCATCCATTTTACCTAAGTTAGCTCTAAAACGATATGTACTTAGCTTACTTATGTCAAAAATTGCATAATTAGCTCATAAACGACCCATTTCACCTAGGTTAACTCATAAACGACCAGTTTCACCTAGGTTAGCTCATAAACGACCCATTTCACCTAGGTTAGCTCATAAACGACCCATTTCACCTAGGTTAGCTCATAAACGACCCATTTCACCTAACTTAGCTCAAAAAGATCCATTTCAACTAAATTAGCTCATAAATGATCCATTTCACCTAAGATAGCTCAAAAACGATCCATTTCAACTAAATTAGCTCAAAAATGATCCATTTCAACAAAGTTAGCTAAAAAACGATCCATTTCAACTAAGTTAGCTCAAAAACGATCCATTTGACCTAAGTGAGCTAAAAAACGATCCATTTCACCTTAGTTACCTCAAAAACAATCCATTTCAACTAAGTTAGCTCAAAAACGATCCATTTCAACTAGGTTAGCTCCAAAATGACCCATTTCACCTTACTTAGCTCAAAAACGATGCCCTTCACCTTAGTTAGCTCATAAACGACCCATTTCAACTAAGTTAGCTCATAAATGATCCATTTCAACTAAGTTAGCTCATAAACAACCCATTTCAACTTAGTTAGCTCATATATGATCCATTTCACCTAAGTTAGCTCATAAATGACATATACTTCTTGTTCTAGTCTTCTTCTTGTTCTAGTCACCTATTTCTAACTTTCTTATTTACCATTTTGCAGATTTCATTCACTTGATGGAAGCTAGCTTGCTATGATGGAGTGCTTGCTTTTCCTTTGATGAAACTTTGCATTGTATCTAG